>NW_027461874.1:377500-536497 GCF_050947455.1 Rhinoderma darwinii
GCAACAGATTAACCCTGTCTCCTATAAACTGCGGCTGCCTCCTACCATCAGAATCCCCAACTCCTTTCATGTGTCCCTCCTGAAACCAGTGGTCCTGAACTGCTACAGCAAGACTTCCTGTTCCACAACTGCTCCCAGCGGTTCTTCTGATGTGTTCGAGGTGAGGGAGATCCTGGACTGCAAGAGGGTAGGAGGAAGGACTTTCTATTTGGTGGACTAGAGAGGGTTTGGTCCTGAGGAGAGGTCCTGGGAGCCGGAGGAGAACCTTGATGCCTCTGCTCTTGTTAAGAAGTTCCTCTCTCGCTCTAGTCCCAAGAAGAGGGGGCGTAAGAGGGGGGGATACTGTAGCGTCCAGGGCCATCGGGTCCACTCACCTGACGCCCGCAGCCATGGATCTGTGAGCGCTGGTTCCCATCTCCTTCCCAGGAGACGCCAGCGCTCACTTCTGGTACGATCTGCTCTGTCCCGTAGGGTGCGCGCGCACGCTCGTGCCCGCTCTTAAAGGGCCAGCGCACGCACATGTAGGAAATCACCATCATCAACACACATGATTTCCTGGACTATAAGAAGGGCCCAACCCATCTGATCCTTGCCTGAGCATTGTTAGTATACCCCAAGTCTGTCTTTCAAATGGTCCCTTACTGTTTCCCGTTCCAGTTGTTCCCGTGCCCTGTTACCCGTTCCTGTATCCCGTACTGTCTTCTTGTTCCTGTGCCTACTAGTTGGAGTCGTGTCTACTGCACCTGTGTCATCCGCCACGTCCTGTGTTAAATACCTCCATCCGTGCCAGAGCTGCGGCCACTGTCTGGACTATCCGGTTACCCTTGTGCGGGACTATGTATTTCTGGGGTTCCCTGTTGTTTGGCCAGCTGCCTCGCTGCTATGGCGGTGCGGCCTGGTGGGTCCACATACCCACAAACCGTGACATCACATAATGCAGTGAGAACACTGCTAATAACTTTTAGTCCCCGCATAACCCCTTTAAGATGCATTGTGTACAAGCAGTGAATCCACCGCACCTGGCCACGTTTTAACCTCCTTATTCTCTCTCCTCCTCTTGTAGGTGTTGGTCCTGAGCCTGGTACTTGGAACCACCATGATTTTCTTAGTGACCCGTATCTACTAATGTCTGGGGACTGGTACGTCATTCTATTTTATCCTAATACTAGATGTATACTGTGATAATACATCACCTGTAGTGTTACTGTCAAATCTTCCCCCTGTACATGGACATAACTATAGCCCTAGTAGCCATAGAAGCTGCTATGGGGCTCTGATGCTGAGGGGGGCACCTTTGGTTGCCAAAACTTCATTAGTTTTTGTAAGGGAAGATCTGCTTTATAGCAGCATAACCCTTCAATGCTGCCTAGCCCCTTCCACGACAACCAACGTGTATATATACGGTGTAGGCCAGGAGGGAAGTATGGAGTGGTGTCACTGACTGAGGTCACTCCATAATTTGCTGGTGTTGGTTGTATGTTACAACTGAAAGTTCACTGCGACGAGCGAAATCGTAGATTACTACGATCCCACTCGTTTAACCCCTTAGATGCTGAGGTCAATAGTAACTGCGGTAACTAAGCCATTAGAAAGATGGGGGTGGCCATCTCTGACAGCCCATTGCCCCCCTGCGATTGCGGGGTGCCGATGGTTGTCATTGCAGCTTGGAGGACTAATGTAGGCCCTCAGGTCTGCCATCTTTGCACCCCTGGCAAGGCTTAATAAGAGCAGGTAAAGAACACGATATACTGCAATACATTAGTATTGCAGTATATCATGCAAGCGATCCAATGATTGCTGGTTTAAGTCCCCTAGAGGGCAAGTAAAGAAAGTAAAATACAGTTAAATTAAGTTTATATATATATATATATATATATATATATATATATATATATATATATATATATATATATATTTATATATAAAGTTAAAATATTTAAAGTTTAAAAAAAAGCAATGTAAAAAAAGTAAATTAACATAACTTGTATTGCCACGTCCGTAAAAGTCAGAGATATAACAGTATAACATTATTTAACCCACATGGTGAATGCATTAAAACAAACAAAAAATGTCAAGGGCAGAATCACTGTTTTTTGGTCATCTCATCTCCCACAAACAATGGAATAAAAGATGATCAAAAAGTCTCATGAACCAATAAAAACGACAGCTCGTGCCACAAAAAAACAAGCCCTCACACGGCTGCAGCGACGGAAAGAAAACAAAACGTATGGCTCTCAGATAATGGCGAAACAAAACCGCGCGGTGATCTCCATAAAAACTAAACCCAAAAAACAATGGAGAAATCTGCTTTTTTCCTATTTCACCCCACAAAGAAAGTTCTTTCAGTTTCCCATTTCATTAGTACAATAAATGGTGCCATGAAAAACTACAACTCGTCCTGCAAAAATCAAGCCCTCATATGGATATATCAACAGAAAAATAAAAAAGTTGTGGCTTTTGGAAGGTGAGGAGGAAAGAACAAAAATAAAAAAATTCAAAATGGCTGCGGCAGGAAGTGGTTAAGGTCTGATCCCCACAATTGTATTATGGCTCATTGCAGGAGGTGTATATTTAGGGCTTACTAACGGGATTGTATCTTGGCATTTGAGATCAGAAAAATAAAGTAATGGGGGGCTCATTTTTTACTTTGCTAGAGCACGCCCTATCTATCTGCCTCTCACATATCCGTCTCATTTATATGCGAAGTTCTGCAGCTTTTTCTATCACTATGTAGTTGGCTTTGTGAAATTTTATTTTTGTGCTGATTTGGGTTGAAAGCTAAAATTAAAAAGTTATTTTCAGTCAGTTGGTTTGGTGTAAATGTCTGTCACAATACGGCCCTCATCCAGTGTCATTTGTACATCCAGATAGTGCAGCTTAATGTCGCTGATTGTGACCCCCAGCGATCAGATTTAATCTGTGATGGAACTTGAGAAGTGTTGAATTCCCCTGCAGCGCCACTACAGGAGAAACTAAGCATTACACAGTGAAATCAATAAGAGACTTGTCCTTTCTTAACTTAGAATTCCCCAATAGGGTATTTACAATGGGTTTCTTATACCAGACAACCTCTTTAGGTTATAAAGGATTCTTATTTACTCCAGAACCATCTAGTTTTAGAAAAATAAAGTTACATTTCCACCTCTCCATGGTGGTAATCTGTTACTAAGACTTTTACTTAGATGAATTGTGTGCTACAACATTTACTAAACAATTATAGAGAAACATTTACTAAACAAATATTAGAGATTTTCAGCTGCAATATGTAAATATAAAAAAATGTAATATATATTTATTTATTTATTTGGAGGCTTTCCTGCAGTGATTGGTATAATGCAGAGCAGGGGACCGTTTATGACATACCGTAAGCATTATGACATCACTGCAGGCAGTGATGTCATCAGAACAATGGAGGGTGTGGCATCTATAGCAGTGACATCACAATGGCGTGAAGTTCTAAGTACCCCAAGCGCGGTCACATCAGTGCCATATCTCGAGTTGATGCTGATGCTGAAACTTCACTTGGTTTTTCAAAGAGCGAATTTGTGCTACAAAGCGACTACTACATCATCTGTTCAGAGCACTTAAACACCAGTGCAACTTCTGAACATCGTGGTAGATTCCCTCTTATTTGAGGAATCCCGTTTTTCCATTGTTCCTGAATTTAAACATCAAGCCGCCTGCTACAAGGAACAATGAGTTACCGAGAACTCTTGCAGCTTGCAATAGACGAAAGTTCCCGGATAAATCAAGGTAAGTGGAACTTGTTATATCAGATACATTTAGGCTAGTTTCACACAAACGTGTCCGTTTTGCGTCCGCAAAAAATGCACCATTTTTCAGTTGCAAAAAGGGATGATTATTGGCTTTCGGACCAAGGGCGGCAGTATTTCTGAAACAGCGCAGTTTGTGAACTGTTCGCGTGCTGCTGTGGTGACAGTGTATCGTGAGTGGACAAATGGCACCATTGGGAATAACGGACATGGAAACTGCAGAGCACCACGTGCCATGTATTTGAGAGGTGAACGTTGGCTACCAGACGTGTGTCTAATACAACAGTTCAGCGAACCCGACTGCGTATGGGGCTCCGAACCCGACGGATGGTCACTGCTCCTATGTAACAAAGGTGCATCAGAGAAAATGGCTTCAATTTGCACGGCAGTATTGGTCTCAGAGCACCGATGATTGGCAAAGGGTTGTCTTCTCCCATAAATCACGTTTTCTGCTTCATCGAAAGGATGGACTTTACAACCATTGCTGGAAAAAGCTGGCGGCGACGTCAGCGTCTGGGGTATTTTTCCATGGTATTCTCTGGGCCACTCATCTTTATGGAAGGCTCTGAACCGATTTAGATATGAATCCATCGTTACAGATCACATCCACCATACATGCTGATTGTCTTCCCTGGAGCAAATGGAAACTTAAAGCAAGACAATGCGACATGTCACACGACTATAAATGCCCGACAGTGGTTGGAAGAGCACGACCAAGACTTCCAAGTACTTCCCTGGCCCCCTATTTCTCCAGACTTGAACCCAATTGAGCATCTGTGGGACCACGCCAATCGTGTTGTTCGCTTTATGGATCCTCCCCCACGCACCCTCCAGTAAATGTGGGATGTATGGAGTCAGCGAGGCTCCACATATGAGACCACTGACCAGCACCTTATTGAGTCACTCCCAGCCCGTCTACTGCTGTCCGTGCTGCACACGCCGGTTACTCTGGATATTAGTAGTAGTTATAATAATGTGACTCGACTGTGTATATATTCATAGTATCAAAACGGTTGTCCAAGATTAGAAAAACATGGGAGCTTTCCTCTAGAAAGAAGGCCACGCGAGTCCATAGGAAATGTCTGGTATTGATCTTTTTTCACATTTTTTCTGTACATAATTAATATATGTTATACACATTGTTTCACATCTAGGCATTGCTGATGGAAGATTAAGATCTGGACATAGAAGGCGTCAGAGTGTGGAGCAGGATGAAGACCATGACAATGTCCCCGACAGGAGACGAAGACGTGGTCAAGTTCCACCGCGCCGTAGGTTGCAGCAAGAAGGAGCGGACAGAAGCCGGTCCCCATTACGACCTGAGCCAATAGAACAGTCTGAAACGACAAGTGGCCGTCGTATTAATAGTGAGACCGAGCTCAGAATTCCTGGAGAATCCCAGCCTGGGTCTACTCCATCAACTACTCAGGAGAGATCCGAAAGGCTGGAGGAACCAACACAAGACCCCAGCACCAGTGAGCCGCTACCAAACCTGCAGCCGTCCAGAGAAGGAAGCAGATCTCCTCAGCAAACATCTAACAGGCTGGTGGAGCCAACACCAAGCACCAGTCAGCTGCTTCCCAACCAACAGTCGACAACAGAGACCACAGACAGCAGACCTGTGCAGAGAAGACAACGTCGGCGAGGCAGGAGAGGCAGGCAGATTGATAGACTCCCATCTCGAACCTTTACTGAAAACGAAGACATCCAGTCCTGCACTATATGCCTAGAGGACTATGAGATTGGAGAGCAAGTCACCGTTCTGCCATGTTCTCACATATTCCATCTGCCTTGTATTGCACATTGGATCCCGACAAATCCATGCTGTCCCTTGTGCCGCGTCCATGCCTTTCAAAGAAAGAGGAGGAGATAAGTACCAACAGCTGTGGTACAGAAGAAACACCAGCAGTACAGGTATGATCACTGACATCTATAGTATTTTTGTGAAATCATGGCTGGAGCTTCGGCACCAGTATATTGCTGAGTGATTATCGTCTGGTCTGATTATTTTTTGTTTTGTCTACAGTACCACCTAGTCTTCTTCATCATCTTCACCTTGGACGCCAGAATCTCAATCTGCACAGAGACCTAATAATAAAAGATCCCTGATGCCGTTTCCCAGAATCCATTTATGTGATACTGGAATTTCCCTTCGGGGATTAATAAAGTTATCTTATCTTATTTTATGCCTGGGACTCCCTTCTATCTTGGATATTTCATATTCCATCTCGGTTGGATTGGCGTTTCGACTACTACTACATTTTGGCCTAAGACTTACATTACGCCTTAAAACTGGTGAGAATGGTGGCGTTCCCATGTTTACATAGGAGCAATGTAGGCCCCAAGATTACAATATTTAGGGTGATTGATATATATTGTAAAAATAAAAAGCACAGAAAAATTACTCTTTTTTTAGGGTATGTTCACAAAAGAAGTGCAAGTCACTTCTTGGGCCACTTTTGGAGCCGTTTTTCCTAGACAATATTGAAAACAGCTCCAAAAACGGCCGTAAATAAACGCTGAAAACCTTGAAAACAGCTCTGTATTTTCAGATATTTTTGAGTTTGCGTGTGAACATACCCTAATTTCCATCAATGTACAAATGAATAGAAATGAATTACTAACATATACACCATCCAGACATAACATTAAAACCACCTGCCTTGTGTAGTCCTCCTCGTGCTGCCATAATAGCTCTGACCCTTTGGGACATGGATTTCAGAAGATCTTTAAAAGTGTCCTGTGGTATCTGGCACCAAGACGTTAGCAGATCCTTTAACCCCTTCCTGCTCCTTGACGTTCTATTCCATCATGTTATGGCAACAGGAGGCCTAACAATGGCCTCCGGGTTTGTCATCTACGGAAGCCTAGTTTGTCCTGCCTTAGGTTTGCTGTCAGTGAGTAACTGACAGCACTTTTACACTGCACTACGCATGTAGTGCAGTGTATTAGAATAGCGATCAGGGATTCCTGACTTCAAGTCACCTAGATAGACAAAAAAAAAAACAGTTGTATAAAAAACCTTTTTTCAATATTAAGTCCTTTATTTAAAAAAACAAATTGTTAATTAATAACTATTTTGTGTGGTATAACCATCTGCCTTACACCACATTTTCTGTAATTTTTTCTGTTTTTCACTGAATGTATCAACCAAATTTTACCACTAACATAAAGTTCAATGTGTCACCAGAAAACAGTCTCAGAATCACTTGGATAAATAAAGGCATTCCAAAGTTATTACCACATAAAGTGACACATGTCAGATTAGACAAATGGGCTCTGAGCCTTAAAGGGAATGTGTTGCCAGCAAAACATGTATTTTTTTTTTTTAGATAAACAATTAGTGCATAGGTGATTAAACATTGTTCTAATTTTTTTTATTTTTTTCACGAGTCAGGAAATATTATAAATTAGATTCTAATTTATAATATTTCCCATTGCTGGTCACTAAATGGAGCCATTCCCAAAATTGCAGCATTGCATGTGGTAAAGCAACCACATTGCTTTTTGCTGCAAAATTGGGAAAAACTCACTCGCTCTAGTGAGCTCTCAGAATCCCCCCCCCCCCCTTTATCCTGGCTAGTGCCGGGAGAAATGAGGGGTTTGAACGGTCTAACCTCCTACACTGTGTGTCACCATTTTTTGCGCTAACACACAGTGTAGTAGGTTTACATACAGTAGTAAACACACACTAAAACACGTACATACACAGAAATCACTTACCTGCTCCAGTCGCCGCCGCTCCCTCCGGTCCGTCCTCTCCGTCTGCTGCCGCTGCTCCATGTGCACAAGTCCGGAAGCCGCGACCGGAACTAGTAATCTTACTGTCCGGCCGCGACTTCCGGTCCACAGTAAAATGGCGCCGGACGGCGCGCATTTCAACTTGGACTGTGTGGGAGCGGCGCATGCGCCGTTCACACAGACGGCGTACACCATAGTGACTGCGAACGGGCCCCGTTCGCAGTCCCTATGGGACTGGAGCTGCCGTATATTACATGTCTGTATGTGTCGTTAATCGGCACATACAGAAATGGAGTAAAAAATGGCAGCCCCCATAGGGAAGAAAAAGTGTAAAAATAAAAAAAAGTGAAACACAAACACACAAATAAATATAAAAGTTTTTAATAAAAGACTAAAATCAAACTGATGTTAGAAATTTTTTTTTTGGTGACACTGTTCCTTTAAGGCCCAACCTAGGCTTCGTCATTAAGGGGTTAAGTCCTGTAAATTGTGAGTAGGGGTCTCCATGGATTGGATTTTTTTTTCCAGCACATCTCACAGATGATCGATTGAATTAAGAATATGGAGGCCAGGTCAACACCTTGAACTCTTTGTCATGTTCCTCACATCAGTCCTGAACGATTTTTGCAGTGTGGCGGGGGCATTATCCTGCTGTAAGACAGCACTGGCATTAGAGAATACCTTTACCATGAAGAGGTGGATTTGTCTGTAGCAATGTTTAGGTAGGTGGTCTGTGTCAGAAAACAGCATGGGAATATCAAAATAACCACCATAAGTTCCCCATAGAAAATTGTGCCATAATCTGTCAAATCAGATGAAATTCTAGTGTTGGGTCCCAGTGACTCCAACTGAGGGGCTTGCATTTATAAAAAAAAAAAAATCATTATTAGTTTTTAGCATTGGATAAAGCAAAGGAAAAACAACAGGAACCTCTCAGAGGAACCTCTCAGAGAGCGGCGCTGTGCTCCGTATACTGCAGGAGCAGTAGTACAGCGAGTACATAGAGTACAGCGGGGCCGATCACATGACGAAGAGTCGTGTCGTCACCAAAGAAGACTGTACAACTAGACTTCCGGTTCCTCATCAGCGCTATACAAATCTATGAAAATCTCAGAAACAGCACCAAGGGGGACGGGAATGTATATTAGCGAGTTTACTCACATGTAGCATCTATGGCCGCGGGCCGTCGGTTCCACTCACCTCCTGACGCCCACAGCCATGGATCTGTGAGTGCTGGTCCCCATCTCACTTCCGCTCCGGTCCACCAGGGTGACGAATGGAAGACGGCATTTAACACCCGTGACGGGCACTATGAATACGTAGTGATGCCCTTCGGACTGTGTAACGCTCCTGCAGTGTTTCAGGAACTCGTTAATGATATCTTCCGAGATCTCCTCTATATCTGTGTTGTTGTTTATCTCGATGATATTTTGATTTTCTCCCCAGATCCGACGACTCATCGGAGGCATGTCCGTCAAGTTCTACTACGATTAAGGGAGAATCATTTATAGCCAAGCTGGAGAAGTGCGTCTTTGAGAGGAGTTCTCTGCACTTCCTGGGCTACATCATATCGGATCAAGGTCTCAAGATGGATCCTGAGAAAGTGAGAGCTGTCCTGGAGTGGCCACGTCCTCAAGGTCTGAGGTCCATACAGCGTTTCCTGGGATTTGCCAATTTCTACCGGCAGTTTATCCCAAACGTCTCATCACTGACATCTCCTATTTCCAGCCTTACCAAGAACGGTGTGAACGCCAAGGTGTGGACCCCAGAGGCAGAGTCCACATTTTTTAGTCTCAAAAAAGCCTTTACTTCTGCCTCGATCCTCTATCATCCTGACGTATATATACAGTTTTCTTTGGAGGTGGACGCCTCTTATGTTGGTGCAGGCGCACTTCTGTTCTAGAGGAGCCCCAAAGGAAAGGCAGTAGTATGTGGCTACTACTCGAGACTTTTTTCTTCTGCAGAGCGCATTTACTCTGCTGGGGATCAGAATCTACTGGCCATCAAATTGGCTCTGGAGAAGTGGAGACATCTGCTGGAGGGCGCAGCTCACCCCATCCTAATCTACACCGACCACATGAACCTCACCTACCTTCAGTCCGCTCAACGACTAAATCCCTGTCAAGCCAGGTGGCCGCTGTTCTTCACCCGTTTACAATTTGTGCTCCACTACCGTCCCGCTGACAAGAATGTGAGGGCCGATGCCCTGTCCAGGTCATTTGAAACGAATAACACGGTGGAGTCTCTTCAAACTATCATAGACCCGTCCTGCATTATCACTGCCAATCCTTTGCAGGTTAGAGACATCCCTCCGGGGAGGACTTTTGTTCGATTAGCAGGCAGGAGAAGAATTCTCCGATGGGGACACAGTTCTAAACTGGCTGGGCACCCTGGTGTTCGTAAAACCCGAGACCTGATTGCTCGTCACTTTTGGTGGCCCACGCTGCCCAAGGATGTTGTGGACTTTGTCTCTTCTTGCACGGTGTGTGCTTCTAACAAGGTTACTAACTCCAAGCCTGCCGGCCTCCATCAACCTGTGCCTATACCCAATGCCACCTTGCAGCACATTGTGATGGACTTTGTCACTGACCTTCCTCCCTCAGCAGGATGCAACACTGTCTGGGTGGTGGTGGACCGGTTCTCGAAGATGGCACAATTTATCCCGCTGACCGGCCTACCTTCTGTTCCCCGAATGGCGAATCTCTTCATCCAGCACATCTACCGCTTGCATGGCTTGCCATTCACATTGTGTCCAATCGGGGGTTTCAGTTTACCTCGAGGTTCTGGGCTCTCTGTAAACTCCTGGATGTGATATTGGACTTTTCCACAGCCTATCACCCCCGGTCCAATGGGCAAGTCGAGAGGATCAACCAGATCATGGAGAATTATCTCAGTCACTTCATTTCCTTACAGCATGATAACTGGGTACAGCTTCTTCCATGGGCCGAGTTCTCGTACAACAACCACACAAGCGAGTCCACCACTTCCACTCCGTTTTACATTGTATACGGTCAACATCCTAGAGTCCCTCTTCCAGTGTCTACTACTTCTCAGGTACCCGCTGCTGACTCTGCATTTGGGGACTTCCTGTAAATTTGGCAACAGATCCGGGCATGAAGCGAAAAGCGGATGCAAGAAGAGAGCCGCCGCAGTATCTTCCAGGTACCAAAGTCTGGTTGTCCTCATGGAACATTCGTTTGAGGGTGCCTTCATACAAGTTTGCTCCCAGGTTTCTCGGTCCTTTTGAGATTCGGCAACAGATTAACCCTGTCTCCTATAAACTGCGGCTGCCTCCTACCCTCAGAATCCCCAACTCCTTTCATGTGTCCCTCCTGAAACCAGTGGTCCTGAACTGCTTCAGCAAGACTTCCTGTTCCACAACTGCTCCCAGCGGTTCTTCTGATGTGTTTGAGGTGAGGGAGATCCTGGACTGCAAGAGGGTAGGAGGAAGGACTTTCTATTTGGTGGACTGGAGAGGCTTTAGTCCTGAGTAGAGGTCCTGGGAGCCGGAGGAGAACCTTGATGCCTCTGCTCTTGTTAAGAAGTTCCTCTTGCTCTAGTCCCAAGAAGAGGGGGCGTAAGAGGGGGGAATACTGTAGCGTCCAGGGCCATCGGGTCCACTCACCTGACGCCCGCAGCCATGGATCTGTGAGCGCTGGTTCCCATCTCCTTCCCAGGAGACGCCAGCGCTCACTTCTGCTACGATCTGCTCTGTCCCGTAGGGTGCGCGCGCACGCTCGTGCCCTCTCTTAAAGGGCCAGCTCACGCACATGTAGGAAATCACCATCATCAACACACATGATTTCCTGGACTATAAGAAGGGCCCAACCCATCTGATCCTTGCCTGAGCATTGTTAGTATACCCCAAGTCTGTCTTTCACTTCAGAGACTGTGCACGCGTGATCGGGTGCACACAGCTCTATGCCCTGGCTGTTGCTAACAGCCATGGGCACTGGGCAGAATGTCAGGGGTCAATCTTTTGGCCCCTGAACATGTGATCGCTGTGACAACCAATCACAGCGATCACATGCATTTCTGCATAGAAAACAGTGTGCACTCGATCGCGTGCACACAGCCCTGTGCCCACGCTGTTACCAACAGCTCTGGGCACTGGGCAGAGTATCCGGGACCAATCTGATGGTCCCTGAACATGTGGTCACTGTGAAAACCTATCACAGCGACCACATTTGTTTTATTTTGACTTTTCTGGCAGTAAATCTCCTGCCTCTTTTCTTCTCCTCAAACATTGTTTCAGTTTGAGGAGAAGAAGAGACTCGGGAGAATTGCTGCCAGAAGAATACTGTGAAAAAAAAATACAGTTACACTCATAAAACATTCTCTGTATAGATAGATTTCTATCTATCTATACAATCTATCTATCCATCTATCTTTTTTTCTATCTACCTTTCTTTTATTCTATTAGAATAGGCAGGTAGGGAGTATATAATTATATATATATCCACATATATATAATATATATAGCAATAGCGGTTTATTTTTTTGTTAGCGGTAGTGTAGATATATATAGCAGTTAGTTTGTGTGTTTTATAAAAAAAATAAAAAAAAATTTGTTTAGTTAGTGTTAGTGTTAGTTACGTTATGGCGAGGAAGTTGTTTAGCGCCGAGGAGGCATACGCCATGCTGTGGTCTGAGTCGGAGACCGCATCAGAGATGGCGTCCGAGATGGAACCTGTTTTAGGTAGTGACGATGACAGCGTCACTTCAGGTTCATCTTCAGGGGACGTTGTCCCTGATGCAGTTGAAACTGCAGAACATGAAAGCGCAGGGCCAAGTAGCGCTAAGTCAGATTGTCCACGAAACAAATTTATATGCCACTCAATATATAAGGCAGATTTATTTTTTTCTATCTATCTATACAATCTATCTATCTATCTATCTATCTATCTATCTATCTATCTATCTATCTATCTAATCTATCTATCTATCTATCTATCTATCTATCTATCTATCTATCTATCTATCTATCTATCTATCTATCTATCTATCTATCTATCTATCTATCTATCTATCTATCCATCTATCTTTTTTTCTATCTATCTATCTACCTTTCTTTCTTTTATTCTATTAGAATAGGCAGGTAGGGAGTATATAATTATATATATATATCCACATATATATAATATATATAGCAATAGCGGTTTATTTTTTTGTTAGCGGTAGTGTAGATATATATAGCAGTTAGTTTGTGTGTTTTATAAAAAAAATAAAAAATAATTTGTTTAGTTAGTGTTAGTGTTAGTTACGTTATGGCGAGGAAGTTGTTTAGCGCCGAGGAGGCATACGCCATGCTGTGGTCTGAGTCGGAGACCGCATCAGAGATGGCGTCCGAGATGGAACCTGTTTTAGGCAGTGACGATGACAGCGTCACTTCAGGTTCATCTTCAGGGGACGTTGTCCCTGATGCAGTTGAAACTGCAGAACATGAAAGTGCAGGGCCAAGTAGCGCTGTATCATGGGACAGCCTTGTCCCTCCAGTCCAGGCTCTTGTATGGGCACCTGCCCCATCTTTTGGGCCTAGAATCCATGGATTTACTGCCACTCCTGGCATAACCGTGGACAATACAAATTTTGTCCAAATGGATTACTTCCATTTATTTATAACGGACGACATCCTAAATCAGATTGTCCACGAAACAAATTTATATGCCACTCAATATATAAGCCAGAAACCTTCATCCACCCATTCCAGAGATTGGACGCCAACCAATTTGCAGGAATTAAAAAAAATTTTTGGGGCTCACCCTAAATATGGGTATTGTCAAAAAGCCCTCCATTAGGTCTTACTGGTCAACAAGACCCGCCCAAGCCACCCCAGTGTATTCTGCAGTAATGCCCAGGTCTCGTTATGAGACAATAATGAGGTTCCTCCACTTCAATGACAACGCACAGGCCCCCCCAAGTACCGATGCAAACCGGGATCGGTTGTTCAAAATAAGACCGCTAATAAATTCCCTGAATAATTTATTTCTGCAACTCTACACCCCTGAGCAGAATGTAAGTGTGGACGAATCCCTCCTCAACTTTCATGGCAGACTTAGCTTTCGCCAATATCTACCTTCCAAAAGGGCAAGATATGGCGTTAAGCTCTACAAACTGTGTGAAAGCAGGTCAGGATATACCACCGCCTTCAGGATTTATGAAGGGCGGGACCGCACAATAAATGTTCCTGGATGCCCCCCTGATCTTTCCACCAGCAGTAAGATCGTGTGTGAGATAATGCAGCCTCTGCTTCACAAGGGGTACCACCTGTACTGTGATAATTTTTATTCCAGTGTGCCCGTTTAGGCATTTACATGCTGCAAGGACTGGGGCATGTGGTACCATGCGCAAAAACAGAATTGGTTTTCCACAGCAATTAGTGGGGAAGCGCATGGTAAAGGGGGACTCCTGTGCTTATGCATCCGAGGAATTGCTGGCGGTCAAGTTCAGGGATCGCAAAGATGTGTATGTGCGAAGCACGATTCATACCGCAGGAACAGTGGCAGTGAGGGAAAGAGGGGCAACATCGGACAAGCACAAACCAGTGATCGGGTCCGAATATAACAAGTACATGGGGGGGTGGATTTAAGCGACCAGGTTTTACAGCCCTATTTAGTAAAACGCCAAACTAAAAACTTGTTACAAAAAAGTGGCCATTTATCTGTTACAGGTGGCAAATCCACAACTCATCTGCGCTCTACAAAAAAAACAGAGGCAGAGACACATACCTGGATTTCCAGGAAAAAATTATTGAAGGCCTCATATTTGATGTTCAGGACACCCGAGAATGCCCCCAGTCTGAGGATGTCACGCGGCTGACTGAAAGACACTTCATCAGTTGGATTCCCCCAACACCAACCAGAAGCAACCCCCAGAAAAAGTGCCGCGTCTGCAGAAAAGACGGGCACCGCAAAGATTCCCGATATTTCTGTCCCTCATGTCCCTCACAACCAGGCCTGTGCATTGAGCCATGTTTTAAAAAATACCACACTGTTCTGCATTATTAGATTTTAGTTAATTCGTTGAAAATATATTTGCCCTACATTACGTTTTTATTTTTCCCCTGATTTTACTCCAAGGGTGGGGGGTGGATGTCATGTTTGATGTTCTCTAAAGTTCATCTGCTGGAGAGCTCCATTTGCATAAACCTGCAATTTCTTATTTTAGAAAACCCCAAAAAATAAATTCCCATTATACCCCTAGATGAATATTTTGGGATTTCTGCTTCAAGAGCAGATATTTTGGACGTGTTATAGAAACTCTGTTGAGTTTTGTAAAACCAGCTTTGAAAAAAAGTGATTTGTGAAATAAGCTTCTTCTATCGTCCGCCCTCCTACATCTCTATGTGATAATAAGGCCCACATATTTGGTATCCCCATGCACGGGAGAAGTGGAACAATGTGAAAGGAGATTAATTTTGTCCGTGGTCCATACCGTGTGTGAAAAATGCTGGTATAAACTGACGCAATTGCTAAATTCTTGCATTTTTTTCCAATTTTGCCCACTTTAGAGAAAGAAATAAAAATGATATATACTGACAAATGCCACTAAAACAAAGCCCTATCTGTCCTTTAAAAAGAGTGTAAAATTCAAAGATGAACTTTATTCACCTGCAGAGTTATAGTCATCTAAAGAAGCGCAAAGCAAAATTGTTAAATTTGCTCTGGTCATTTAGCTGTAAAACAGCCTAGTCCTTAACCGGTTAAAGGTCTGTGTCCATACATACTGACAGTTTCCAATCATCGCTGACTGTATAAGACTGTGTTAGAACATGTCACGATCTGTGGGTATGTGGACCCGCTATGCCGCACCGCCATAGTGGAGTTGTAGCTGGCCAAACAACAGGTTACCATGTCTATACAAAATCCAAGCCAGGGGAACCTGCAATAATCACCTATTGGTACATTCAGGAAAGTTTATGTCAACCTATATGTATAGTTATAGAATCGTAAACCATAAAGGGACAAAAACATATATAAAGCAAGTATATCTTGGTGTATTGACCCCGATATTTGAGCAAGAAAAACCTACAAGGTATGGGGTACAATTAACACACAGTAGTCTCATATAGAAAAATACAATCTTTATTCAAAATACATAAACAATAAAAATGAGTCATGCAAAGCATGAACAGGACGTCCCTCTGTGCAGAGAGCAAAATGTAAGCACTTGGTAACCGGCATGGGTATTGAGAGATACAATCCAACACTCAAAGTACTGGATGTCAGGTGCACATGTCACAATGATCCAGCTGATCAGCATGTGAACGGCAGTACAGCAATCATATATATGCAGGTGACTGGGTATAATGGTCAGTGCGTAGTAACAGAACATAGACAAGCAAGATCAAGAGATGAGTAAACAAGTAACCTACCCATGTGGCTCACTTAGCACAACCAGAGACGTCACATCCCACGCGCGTTTCGGCAAAATGCCTTCGTCCGGGGGTGGCGTCTCTCCAGTGGGACCCTCCATTTACATGCACAGCATCCAATCAGGCATGATAGGGGCGTTACTCATCCAGGCAATGTGTTAGCTCGTACTGGTGTCATGCGCCAGGTCTAAAGATGGCCGACGGCACACTCCTGGCCACGCGCCATCCAGGCGGGCGGGGGATCGATGACGGCTGACGTCGCGAAGCCCCGCCCACCGGGATATAGACGCACGAGCCACGAGATAGCCCAGTCACTCCCCCTGGCGTAAGCGCACAGCTGTACATGCCTGGATATATAGGTGGGTATGGATACAGATTAGCCTGACTGGACGATGTCGCAACAAAAGACATAGTATTGATTTATACATTGGATGAAGTACCAAACTGACAGTATGGCGATGGCGTTATGAACTATAATTCTATCATCGATCATGGTTATATGTCAAGCACATCATTGAGAAATAAATGCATAAAAATAAATAGATTAAAAATATATTTATATTATGTATGATGGTGATATGAAATAAAGTGACCCGAAATTGGTAAAACATTATATGTTGTATGTTTTTATGTGTGATAAAAAAGTGAGTAGAACCTATGTATAAAATTGGTTATGTGAATTCATATAGTATAAGTGTACACAAAACTATGTATATACAAAAAAATATAAATATATATCATGAAAAATAAAAAATCTATATATATTAAGTGACATGTATAGATATGCATATTTAGACATATAAATAAATATGCAAGTGCAAAAACGAATAAAAATATAAATAGAAGAGAAATGACATTAGTGAAGAAAAAAGTATACGTACATGGTACAGAAACATATTCCAAACATGACTGTGTGTGTGACTAAAAGGTGAAAAGCGTGTAACCAATGTGGAAACAAAGAATAATAGAAATATATACAACAGATGCATAAAATATACGCATGTATAAGCTATATATAATAAAAATGCTCATAAAATACATTTAGTGCATTTAATCAAATAAATGTATATTTCTATGCAATCATATAACCAAAATGGATCAATATGCATATTATTGTTATATGAGTCATTATTCGCTATATTAGCCAGATGTCTTCATAGAAATATTCGTACTTCCGAGGTCACCCAATAAAGTAGCGACACAACTATCTGTAGAGAAACTGAAAAATGGAGGGCAAATTAATAACAATACAAATTAAAATAAAATATATACAACGTACATTTATGTTATAAAGAGTGACCCACTGGAGGTCAATGGTCAGAGAAATGGAGCAAAATTCACATTTTCATTTAGTCCAAGTGGACGCAGAGTCCCCAGAGTCCAGATCCACTTTGATTCACACTGAGCCAGTTTTTTTTATATATCGCCTTTACGAATATTTGGTTCGATGCAATCAATGCCCCTAACTTTCAATTTCGTCGGGTCACATGCATGGTGTGTCTTAAAGTGTCTGGCTACAGCTTTTAAAGTTTCTAATGTTTCAATGGCCCCCGCTCCCATGATGTCTCTTACATGTTCTCTAACCCGGATCTTAAATTCTCTGGAGGTGAGACCAATATATATTTTGGGGCATGGCATGTAGCATAGTAAACTACTGCTTTTGTTGAACACGAAATTGAATGCGTAATGGTAAAGGTTTTCTTACCTGCTGAATCAGAAAAAGAGGTCGCCCTCTCAATGTTGGGGCACGCAACACAACTTCCACATGCTCTAAGAGCCCCATTTTGGGCCCCTAGTACCAAATGGGAACTTCAAGTCATTACGTTGATAGCAGCTCTTGACAAGATAGTCTTTGAGGTTTTGTGATCGTCTCGCAGAGATACTTGGGTACTTGGTGATATATTTTTCTATTGTGGGGTCTGTGAGTAAAATGGGCCAAAATAGTTTAATTATTCCCTTCATTTGAAACCAGCGTGATTGGTAGTTTGTTGTAAATCTTACCTGTACTTCAGACTGGCTTTTCGGTTTAGGGAATAAAAGATTCTCTCTCGGAGTACTTTTGGCACGATAGTACGCTTTTTTGATCAATCTTTTGCTATATCCGCGGGCCAGAAAACGATTAGTGAGGTCATAGGCTTGTTTTTCAAAGACCTCAGTAGAGGAACAAATCCTTCTGATCCTCAAGAATTGGCCTGTTGGTACTGCCCGTATAGTCTGTTTGGGGTGAGAAGAAGAAGCATGAAGAAAAGAGTTTACCGCAGTGGTTTTACGGAATACATCAGTTTGGAGGAAACCATTAGAGTCCCGTAATAGTTTAATGTCCAAAAATTCTGCTTGATGTTTATCAGAATCATAGGTTAACTTGATATTGAAGTCATTTTTGTTCAAGTCATGTATAAAAGTCGCAAGTGATGCCGGCGTATCTTTCCAGATGAGCAGGATGTCATCAATATACCGGGCCCAAAATATGACCTGGTCCATTGAGACACCCTGCCCACCCTGGAAAAGATCCCTCTCCCACAGCCCGAGGAACAAATTGGCATATGAGGGTGCACAGGCCGCCCCCATTGCCGTTCCCTGGAGCCGTTAAAAATGAAAAAGTTGTGAATAAGGGCGAATTCAAGTAAGGTAAGTATAAACTTAGAGAAATTAGTTTCCATGTTTCCTGTGTTGAGAAAGAATTCAGCTGCTTTGAGTACGTCAGCATGACGTATACTGGTGTATAGCGACTCAACGTCGCAAAGTGACTAACAACATATCATCCTCTATATTGATTCTGTCAACCCATTGCAGAAGATCTGCTGTGTCTCGTACGTATGATGGTAAGCACTCGACAAATCCCTTTAAATTATAGTCAATAAATTTACAGGTTTTTTCTGTCATATTACCCCTACCTGATATGATGGGCCTTCCTGGAGGAATCTTAGAGTCTTTATGGACTTTAGGTAGTAAGTAGAGGGTTTGGATTGTCGGTTCAACTGGTGTAAGTGCTTCGTAAAGCTCCTTTGTGATGGTGTTGTCAAATAGGGCTTTATTCAATATTTTTAGAGAAAATACAGAGAGACCTACAAAACTATTATAATCCCCAGACCTCCCTAAACAAAAACAGACCCCTAAATAAATACAGACCCTAGACCAAACCCCTAAATAATTACAGAACCCAGACCAGACCCCTAAATAAATACAGACCAAAGACTAGAGCACTAAATGAATAGACCCCAGACCAGACCCCTAAATAAATACAGACCCCAGATCAGACCCCTAAATAAATGCAGACCCCAGACCAGACCCCTAAATAAATACAGACCCCAGATCAGACCCCTAAATAAATGCAGACCCCAGACCAGACCCCTAAATAAATACAGACCCCAGACTAGACCCCTAAATAAATATAGACCCCAGAACAGACCCCTAAATCCATGCAAATCACAAACCAGACCCCTAAATAATTACAGACCCCAGATCAGACCCCTAAATAAATACAGACCCCAGACCGGAACCCTAAATAAATACAGACCCCAGACTAGACCCCTAAATAAATGCAGACCCCAGACCGGACCCCTAAATAAATACAGACCCCAGACTAGACCCCTTAATAAATACAGACCCCAGACACCCAAATTAATGCAGAACCCAGACCGGACCCCTAAATAAATACAGACCCCAGACTAGACCCCTAAATAAATGCAGACCCCAGACCAGACCCCTAAATAAATACAGACCACAGACCAGACCCCTAAATGAATGCAGACCACAGACCAGACCCCTAAATATTTACAGACCCCAGACCAGACACCTAAATCAATGCCGACCACAGACCAGACCCCTAAATAAATACAGATACAAGACTAGACCTCTAAATGAATACAGACCCCAGACCAGACCCCTAAATAAATACAGAACCCAGACCAGACCCCTAAATAAATACAGACACCAGACCAGACCCCTAAATCAATGCAGACCACAGACCGGACCCCTAAATAAATACAGACCCCAGATCAGACCCCTAAATAAATGCAGACCCCAGACCAGACCCCTAAATAAATACAGACCCCAGATCAGACCCCTAAATAAATGCAGACCCCAGACCAGACCCCTAAATAAATACAGACCCCAGACTAGACCCCTAAATAAATACAGACCCCAGAACAGACCCCTAAATCCATGCAAATCACAAACCAGACCCCTAAATAATTACAGACCCCAGATCAGACCCCTAAATAAATACAGACCCCAGACCGGAACCCTAAATAAATACAGACCCCAGACTAGACCCCTAAATAAATGCAGACCCCAGACCGGACCCCTAAATAAATACAGACCCCAGACTAGACCCCTTAATAAATACAGACCCCAGACACCCAAATTAATGCAGAACCCAGACCGGACCCCTAAATAAATACAGACCCCAGACTAGACCCCTAAATAAATGCAGACCCCAGACCCCTAAATAAATACAGACCACAGACCAGACCCCTAAATGAATGCAGACCACAGACCAGACCCCTAAATATTTACAGACCCCAGACCAGACACCTAAATCAATGCCGACCACAGACCAGACCCCTAAATAAATACAGATACAAGACTAGACCTCTAAATGAATACAGACCCCAGACCAGACCCCTAAATAAATACAGAACCCAGACCAGACCCCTAAATAAATACAGACACCAGACCAGACCCCTAAATCAATGCAGACCACAGACCGGACCCCTAAATAAATACAGACCCCAGACTAGACCCCTAAATAAATACAGACCCCAGACCAGACCCCTAAATAAATACAGACCCCAGACCAGACCCCTAAATCCATGCAAATCACAAACCAGACCCCTAAATAATTACAGACCCCAGATCAGACCCCTAAATAAATACAGACCCCAGACCGGACCCCTAAATAAATACAGACCAAAGACTAGACCCCTAAATAAATGCAGACCCCAGACCAGACCCCTAAATAAATACAGACCCCAGACTAGACCCCTAAATAATTACAGACCCCAGACCAGACCCCTAAATCCATGCAAATCACAAACCAGACCCCTAAATAATTACAGACCCCAAATCAGACCCCTAAATAAATACAGACCCCAGACCGGAACCCTAAATAAATACAGACCCCAGACTAGACCCCTAAATAAATGCAGACCCCAGACCGGACCCCTAAATAAATACAGACCCCAGACTAGACCCCTTAATAAATACAGACCCCAGACACCCAAATTAATGCAGAACACAGACCGGACCCCTAAATAAATACAGACCCCAGACTAGACCCCTAAATAAATGCAGACCCCAGACCAGACTTCTAAATAAATACAGACCACAGACCAGACCCCTAAATTAATGCAGACCACAGACCAGACCCCTAAATATTTACAGACCCCAGACCAGACACCTAAATCAATGCCGACCACAGACCAGACCCCTAAATAAATACAGATACAAGACTAGACCTCTAAATGAATACAGACCCCAGACCAGACCCCTAAATAAATACAGAACCCAGACCAGACCCCTAAATAAATACAGACACCAGACCAGACCCCTAAATCAATGCAGACCACAGACCGGATCCCTAAATAAATACAGACCCCAGACTAGACCCCTAAATAAATACAGACCCCAGACCAGACCCCTAAATAAATACAGACCCCAGACCAGACCCGTAAATCCATGCAAATCACAAACCAGACCCCTAAATAATTACAGACCCCAGATCAGACCCCTAAATAAATACAGACCCCAGACCGGACCCCTAAATAAATACAGACCCCAGACTGGACCCCTAAATAAATACAGACCCCAGACTAGACCCCTAAATAAATGCAGACCCCAGACCGGACCCCTAAATAAATACAGACCCCAGACTAGACCCCTTAATAAATACAGACCCCAGACCAGACACCAAAATTAATGCAGAACCCAGACCAGACCCCTAAATAAATGCAGACCCCAGACCAGACCCCTAAATAAATACAGACCCCAGACTAGACCCCTAAATAAATGCAGACCCCAGACCCCTAAATAATTACAGACCCCAGACCAGACCCCTAAATGAATGCAGACCACAGACCGGACCCCTAAATAAATACAGACCCCAGACTAGACCCCTAAATAAATACAGACCCCAGACCAAACCCCTAAATAAATACAGACCCCAGACCAGACCCCTAAATGAATGCAGACCACAGACTAGAACCCAAAATAAATGCAGACCCCAGACCAGACCGCTAAATAAATACAGACCCCAGACTAGAACCCAAAATAAATGCAGACCCCAGACCAGACCCCTAAATAAATACAGACCCCAGACCAGACCCCTAAATGAATGCAGACCACAGACCAGACCCCTAAATATTTACAGACCCCAGACCGGACACCTAAATCAATGCCGACCACAGACCGGACCCCTAAATAAATGAAGACCCCAGACCAGACCCATAAAAAAATACAGACCCCAGACTAGACCCCTTAATAAATACAGACCCCAGACTAGACCCCTAAATAAATACAGACCCCAGACCGGACCCCTAAATAAATACAGATCCCAGACTAGTGCCCTTAATAAATACAGACCCCAGACCGGACCCCTAAATAAATACAGACCCCAGACTAGACACCTAAATAAATACAGACCCCAGACCGGACCGCTAAATAAATACAGACCCCAGACTAGTGCCCTTAATAAATACAGACCCCAGACCAGACACCCAAATGAATGCAGAACCCAGACCGGACCCCTAAATAAATACAGACCCCAGACTAGACCCCTTAATAAATACAGACCCCAGACCAGACACCCAAATTAATGCAGAACCCAGACCGGACCCCTAAATAAATACAGACCCCAGACTAGACCCCTAAATAAATGCAGACACCAGACCCCTAAATAAATACAGACCCCAGACCAGACACCTAAATCAATGCCGACCACAGACCGGACCCCTAAATAAATGAAGACCCCAGACCAGACCCATAAAAAAAATACAGACCCCAGACTAGACCCCTTAATAAATACAGACCCCAGAGTAGACCCCTAAATAAATACAGACCCCAGACCGGACCCCTAAATAAATGCAGACCCCAAACTAGACCCCTAAATAAATGCAGACACCAGACCCCTAAATAAACACAGACCGCAGACCGGACCGCTAAATAAATATAGACCCCAGACTAGACCCCTAAATAAATACAGACCCCAGACCGGACCCCTAAATAAATGCAGACCCCAAACTAGACCCCTAAATAAATGCAGAGACCAGACCCCTAAATAAACACAGACCGCAGACCGGACCCCTAAATAAATACAGACCCCAGAGTAGACCCCTAAATAAATTCAGACCCCAGACCAGACCCCTAAATAAATACAGACCCCAGACCAGACCCCTAAATGAATGCAGACCACAGACCAGACCCCTAAATATTTACAGACCCCAGACCAGACACCTAAATCAATGCCGACCACAGACCGGACCCCTAAATAAATGAAGACCCCAGACCAGACCCATAAAAAAAATACAGACCCCAGATTAGACCCCTTAATAAATACAGACCCCAGACTAGACCCCTAAATAAATACAGACCCCAGACCAGACCCCTAAATAAATGCAGACCCCAAACTAGACCCCTAAATAAATACAGACCCCAGACCGGACCGCTAAATAAATACAGACCCCAGACTAGGCCCCTAAATCAATGCAGACCCCAGACCAGACCCCTAAATAAATACAGACCCCAGAACGGACCCCTAAATAAATACAGACCCCAGACCAGACCCCTAAATAAATACAGACCCCAGAGTAGACCCCTAAATAAATTCAGACCCCAGACCAGACCCCTAAATAAATACAGACCCCAGACCAGACCCCTAAATGAATGCAGACCACAGACCAGACCCCTAAATATTTACAGACCCCAGACCAGACACCTAAATCAATGCCGACCACAGACCGGACCCCTAAATAAATGAAGACCCCAGACCAGACCCATAAAAAAAATACAGACCCCAGATTAGACCCCTTAATAAATACAGACCCCAGACTAGACCCCTAAATAAATACAGACCCCAGACCAGACCCCTAAATAAATGCAGACCCCAAACTAGACCCCTAAATAAATACAGACCCCAGACCGGACCGCTAAATAAATACAGACCCCAGACTAGGCCCCTAAATCAATGCAGACCCCAGACCAGACCCCTAAATAAATACAGACCCCAGAACGGACCCCTAAATAAATACAGACCCCAGACCAGACCCCTAAATAAATACAGACCCCAGAGTAGACCCCTAAATAAATTCAGACCCCAGACCAGACCCCTAAATAAATACAGACCCCAGACCAGACCCCTAAATGAATGCAGACCACAGACCAGACCCCTAAATATTTACAGACCCCAGACCAGACACCTAAATCAATGCCGACCACAGACCGGACCCCTAAATAAATGAAGACCCCAGACCAGACCCATAAAAAAAATACAGACCCCAGATTAGACCCCTTAATAAATACAGACCCCAGACTAGACCCCTAAATAAATACAGACCCCAGACCAGACCCCTAAATAAATGCAGACCCCAAACTAGACCCCTAAATAAATACAGACCCCAGACCGGACCGCTAAATAAATACAGACCCCAGACTAGGCCCCTAAATCAATGCAGACCCCAGACCAGACCCCTAAATAAATACAGACCCCAGAACGGACCCCTAAATAAATACAGACCCCAGACCAGACCCCTAAATAAATACAGACCCCAGACTAGACCCCTTAATAAATACAGACCCCAGACCAGACACCCAAATTAATGCAGAACTCAGACCGGACCCCTAAATAAATACAGACCCCAGACTAGACCCCTAAATAAATGCAGACCCCAGACCAGACCCCTAAATAAATACAGACTCCAAACCAGACCCCTAAATAAATGCAGACCCCAGACTAGACCCCTAAATGAATGCAGACCACAGACCAGACCCCTAAATATTTACAGACCCCAGACCAGACACCTAAATCAATGCCGACCACAGACCGGACCCCTAAATAAATGAAGACCCCAGACCAGACCCATAAAAAAAATACAGACCCCAGACTAGACCCCTTAATAAATACAGACACCAGACCCCTAAATAAATACAGACCCCAGACCGGACCCCTAAATAAATGCAGACCCCAAACTAGACCCCTAAATAAATGCAGACCCCATACCAGACCCCTAAATAAACACAGACCCCAGATTAGTGCCCTTAATAAATACAAACCCCAGACCAGACCCCTAAGTTAATGCAGACCCCAGACCGGACCCCTAAATAAATACAGACCCCAGACCGGACCCCGAAATACAGACCCCAGACTAGACCCCTAAATAAATGCAGACCCCAGACCAGACCCCTAAATAAATACAGACCAAAGACTAGACCCATAAATGAATACAGACCCCAGACCGGACCCCTAAATAAATGCAGACCCCAAACTAGACCCCTAAATAAATGCAGACCCCAGACCAGACCCCTAAATAAACACAGACCGCAGACCGGACCGCTAAATAAATACAGACCCCAGACCAGACCCCTAAATAAATACAGACCAAAGACTAGACCCCTAAATGCCTAAATGAATACAGACCCCAGACCAGACCCCTAAATCAATGCAGACCACACCCCTAAATAATTACAGAGCCCAGACCAGACCCCTAAATAAATACAGACCCTAGACCAGACCCCTAAATAAATGCAGACCCCTAAATAAATACAGACTCCAAACCAGACCCCTAAATAAATGCAGACCCCAGACTAGACCCCTAAATGAATGCAGACCACAGACCAGACCCCTAAATATTTACAGACCCCAGACCAGACACCTAAATCAATGCCGACCACAGACCGGACCCCTAAATAAATGAAGACCCCAGACCAGACCCATAAAAAAAATACAGACCCCAGACTAGACCCCTTAATAAATACAGACCCCAGACCAGACCCCTAAATAAATACAGACCCCAGACCGGACCCCTAAATAAATGCAGACCCCAAACTAGACCCCTAAATAAATGCAGACCCCAGACCAGACCCCTAAATAAACACAGACCCCAGATTAGTGCCCTTAATAAATACAAACCCCAGACCAGACCCCTAAGTTAATGCAGACCCCAGACCGGACCCCTAAATAAATACAGACCCCAGACCGGACCCCGAAATACAGACCCCAGACTAGACCCCTAAATAAATGCAGACCCCAGACCAGACCCCTAAATAAATACAGACCAAAGACTAGACCCATAAATGAATACAGACCCCAGACCGGACCCCTAAATAAATGCAGACCCCAAACTAGACCCCTAAATAAATGCAGACCCCAGACCCCTAAATAAACACAGACCGCAGACCGGACCGCTAAATAAATACAGACCCCTAAATAAATACAGACCAAAGACTAGACCCCTAAATGAATACAGACCCCAGACCAGACCCCTAAATCAATGCAGACCACACCCCTAAATAATTACAGAGCCCAGACCAGACCCCTAAATAAATACAGACCCTAGACCAGACCCCTAAATAAATGCAGACCACAGACCAGGCCCCTAAATAAATACAGACCCCAGACCAGACCCCTAAATGAATACAGACCCCAGACCAGACCCTTAAATAAATGCAGACCCCAGACTAGACCCCTAAATCAATGGAGACCCCAGACCAGACCCCTAAATATAAACCCAGATTCTATATTTGTTTGGAGTCTTACTGGTGTTTCCGTTTATAATATGGGGGTACATGTAAGCGGGGCAGAGTATATAAGGGGCATAGTCAGGGGGTATAATAATGGGGTAATAATAAAATAATCCATAGATGTGTGTTACGCTGTGACACAATCCTTTCTGCACAGGCCGGTGTCGCACTGATATATGGCGTCCTTTCTTATCCCCCTTTTGGTCCACACTCCGCACCTTTGCAGTTTGGGGAATTTTGCTGTGAAGTGTTGTCCTGGTATAATACGGGCACCCTCGCTTCCAGCGGATATGTTTGGGCTCTCCCCTTCCTGGTTCCCTAATTTTAGGTCCTTGATAAATCGCCTCTTGAAACAGAAGAAATGTTCCCCTCGGGCACAACTGCATATTTTTTTATTTCCTGACTTATTGGAGCCTTAACTAATTTTATTTTTTCATAGACGTAGCGGTATGAGGGCTGGTTTGTTGTGGGACGAGCTGTAGCGATTATTGGTACCATTTTGGGGTACATGCGACTTTTTGATCATCTTTTATCCTATTTTTTGGGAGGCCAGGTAAACAAAAAAACGCAATTCTGGCACAGCTTATTTAGTTTTTTTCATACAGTGTTCACCACGCGTTATAAACTACATGTTACCTTTATTCTGCGGGTCAGTACGATTCCGGCGATACCTCATTTATAGAACTTTTTTATGTTTTACAACTTTTTGCACAATAAAATTACTTTTGTAAAAAGAATGTATTTTTTCTGTCGCCAAGTTGTGAGAACCATAACGTTTTAATATTTTTGTCGCCGGAGCTGTGTGAGGGCTTGTTTTTTTCGGGACGAGCTATAGTTTTTATAGGTACCATTTTTGGATACGGGCGACTTTTTGATCACTTTTTATTCCAATATTTGTAGGGCAAAGTGACCAAAAAACAGAAACTCAGGTATAGTTTTTTACGGGTTTTTTTACGCTGTTCACCGCGTGCAATAAATAATATAATATTTTGATACCTCAGGTCGTTACGGTCGCGGCGATGCCAAATACGTATGGTTTATTTATTTTTTTCAATAATAAAGGACTTGATAAGAGAAAAAGGGCAATTGTGTTTTATTTTATTACTTGAAACTTTTATTGTTTTCAAACTTTTATTTTTTTCACTTTCTTTTACACTTTTTTATACTTTCTTTTACACTTTTTTCACGTTCCACTAGGGGACTTGAAGTTCCAACTGTCTGATGTTTCTTCTAATACATTGAACTACCTATGTAGTGCAATGTATTAGACAGCAAGCCGATTAGGCTTCCCCTTCTGGCGGGGCCTAATCGGCTTCCGTAATGGCAGAGCAGGGGGATACCAAATTTATATAGTTTTATTTTTTACTAAATAATTTGTTTTTGTGACGCTGCATTCGAAGATGAACTGCATAGTTTTTCAATGCAACAGCACTTCATAGGGCAGGAAGGGGTTAAAACCCACTCTCTGAAGCCCCCCTTCAAGATACATTTCAACTAATCTGGTCCCCATGGCAGAAATCTGTCTTTCCATCTGGCACCTCCAGCAGACTCCTTTCAGTCTAGTTTGATTTCTTTTACCTCTGAGTTCCTCTTTTTCCCTTTTTTTAATTTCTTCTTTCCCTCTCCCCTTCTTCTCCTTCTCCCCCCACTTTTTTTGAACTATTTCTAACAGGAGCTGTGCACGATTAGAAAAATATGGCTGCTTTCTTCCAAATACAGCACCACACCTATCCACAGGTTGTATCTGGTATTGCAGGTTAGCTCCATTGAAGTGAATGGTAATGAGCTGTAGTACCACACACAACCTATGGACAGGTGTGGTGCTGGTTTTTGGAGAAAGCAGACAAGTTCTCTCATCCTGGACAACCCTTTGTCATGGATAGTTCTTGTGCGGAGATGCTCCCTGCATTATCCCTTTTCCTTTATGGCCGCTGATATGTTCTATTCAGCTTTATGGCCTCTGTGGTAAGTACACTGCCAGTCATTAAAGGGTTAACACTTCAGACCACTGTGGGTGACGTCACAATGTATGAGTTGTGCAGTGGTAATAAATTCCTGTAGTAATGATGATGAAGGTGCTGATGTCATAAATACAAATGTTTATGACATAAAGAAGATTCCATATTAGAAGGTTTTACTGCCACGTTCAGCGCCATATTGGATGGGACTGAGGACCTTGAGCTTGACTTCCCCACCAATACCGACCTGATGTAATTTGGAGGTTCTAGCAGGGAAACCCTTCACCCCAGACCACTTCTTCATCACAGTGATGCCATCCTCTTCATACGGGTTGTCTGTAATAGAGGGGGGTTTCCAGCAGGAGATCCCCCTCTATTAGCCAGAGCGGAGACAGGTGCTACAAGGAGGCATCTGGAGGACCCGTCTCATCCGTGGATCACCCATTCATTTTAATGGGTGCCCAGGAAGAGAGACATCCGCCTAGCCAACCAGATCAGCCGATTTATGTGTTTTATGTCGTTCGTTCATTGTATTGTCTTTCCTTGAAAATCTGAGAAAACGTACAAATTCTGTTACAAATGATATTTTGGCACCTTCTAAGCCCAGAGGAAGGGCAATCCTCCAGCCATGGTTTCCCTAGAGGTTTCCCCCACAGGGGGTTTTTCCTTTCCTGCGTGCTGGAGGGTGACTCTTCGTGAGTGGGAGGTTTGCCATTTTGGGTTTGGTCATATAATATAATAAAAGTTTTGACCATTTAACACCCAATTATAATGTTTTGTGTCTTTATTTTGCATTCTTTGGTTTGGTGATTGGGATTCTGGGTCTATCACATATCACAAAATCATAAGGCCGGACATCTACTTCCCACACTGACATAGAATGGAGACAACAAGCGTTGCTGCACAATTAAGTGTACACATCCTTACATTAAGATATTGTATTACGGTCTGTAGCCTTTGGGGGGAATATATTAACCTTTCTACAACAGTTTACTAGCGTAGAAAATTCACAAAATGCTCAAATGTCTTTATGTATTTATATGAGAACATATATGGTAGGGCAGATAACTAAGAGTTCATTTGACAATGTGGTTGAAAAAGTGATCGTCGTGACTAGAGATTACCCCCAGTCTATAAATTAAATGTAGGGTTCACAGAAAAGCCGCAAAAGTAAATCCCTCATTCAGACCACCAGGGCTAAGGGATCCCAGACGGTGGATCCAACGTGCCTCCTCCTGTAGTAGCTTGCGGTCCAAGTTTCCTGCTTGCTCTGTTGAGCCAGTGATTGCTAGTGCCGTCCGTCTGTCAACAGAGGAGGAGGCTTGGCCCTCTACTCCTCTCATGATAGGTCATAGACTGATTGGAGACACGTGTGCAGAGACTTGCAGTGAATATATAATTAGGCTGACTCCGCCGCTCGCTGTCATTGGCCCCGATACCCCTGAAGACGCTACATCGTAGCGAAACATGTCGGGGGGGCTTCTACCATCATTTTAATAATTGTCCTATTGCAACTTTAGAATTTAACTATCAATTTACTGGATGGAGTGCTCTGTGGTTGTGGCACTTAACCCTTTCTAATACAGAGTTTCTACGTCTGGCACTATGCTGACAGTTGTCAGAAATGGACTTTAACTTTTAAACTCTATGTAGTCTGTTCTTTTCAAATCTAATAAAGACTTTTTTATTTGATTTTTCATAATAGTTGGAAAACAGGGCATCTTTTTGCCGGTAGGCAACCGCTTTTGAATTTAACTGTTTGACGCCCACCAACTATTGAGGTCCTGCTCCTTGTATTCATCACATCATAGTTACTCTCAGTGGGCGAGAACTTCCTGGAGAAGTAGGCACAGGTACGGAGAAGGGTGAGGGACCTGGTACCCTGGGACAAGACAGCACCCATTCCCACCTCGGAGGCATCAACCTCCACGATGAATGGCTCCATTTGGTTAGGCTGAATCAGCACTGGGGCAGAGATAAAGCACTTCTTAAGGATCTCAAAAGCCTGGACCACCTCCGGAAACCAGTGGAGGAGATCAGCACCTTTGCGAGTAAGATCCGTAAGAGGCTTAGCAATGACCGAGAAGTTACCAATAAATCTCCTAATAATAGCAAACCCCTGGAAGCATTGTAACGCCTTTAGGGAGGCAGGTGGACCCGTTCAGCCACAGCCTGGATCTAGGCAGGGTCCATGCGGAATTCATGAGGAGTGAGGATTTGACCCAAAAATGGTATCTCCTGCACCCCAAATACACATTTTTCGGATTTAGCAAAGAGTTTGTTTTCCCGAAGGGCCTGGAGCACCTTCCTGACATGCTCAATGTGGGAGGACCAGTCCTTGGAAAACACAAGTATGTCATCAAGGTACACTACAAGAAATACCCCCAGGTAGTCTCTTAAAATCTAATTTATGAAATTCTGGAGGGCCGCAGGAGCATTACACAACCCAAAGGGCATCACGAGGTATTCGAAATGACCTTCCAGTCTTCCACTCATCCCCTGCTCTGATTCGGATAAGGTTATAAGCCCCCGAAGATCAAACTTCGAGAACCATTGGGCCCCCTGAACCTGATTGAAGAGATCAGGAATCAAAGGAAGGGGATACTGGTTCCTTACAGTGACCTTATTCAAGTTTCAGTAATCGATGCACGGCCTAAGACCACCATCCTTCTTCCCTACGTAGAAGAAGCCAGCACCTACCGGAGAAGTAGAGGGGTGAATCTAACCCTTGGCCAGGCTTTCCTGGATATATTCTCTCATGGCTTCACGTTCGGGACAAGAGAGACTAAATATCCTACCCTTAGGAAGCTTAGCTCCTGGTACCAAATAGATTGCACAATCGTATTCTCTATAAGGAGGTAACACTTCGGAGGCCTTTTTAGAAAAAACATCAGCGAAGTCCTGAATAAACTCAGGTAGAGTGTTCACCTCCTCAGGGAGCGAAATAAAATTAACAGAAAAACTGGACGTCATGCATTCATTACCCCATTTGGTAAGATCCCCAGTATTCCAGTTAAACGTGGGATTATGCAACTGCAACCAGGGAAGGCCTAAAACCAAATCGGACGATAATCCCTGCATCACCAACACAGAACACTGCTCCAAATGAATGAGCCCACAATGAGTTCAAAAACAGGGGTATGCTGCGTAAAAAACCCATTAGCAAGTGGAGTGGAGTCTATACCCACTTCCGGGACAGGTTTAGGCAAATCAATCAATGGCATAGCTAGAGACATAGCAAATTCCACAGACATAATAATAGCAGAAGACCCTGAATCCACGAAGGCACTGCCGGTAGCAGACCTACCACCATAAGAGACCTGAAAGGGAAGCAAGATCTTATTAGGTTTCATATTTACGGGAAATACCTGTGCGCCCAAGCGACCTCCCTGATGGTCACTTAGGCGCGGAAGTTTTCCGGCTGCTTATTCTTACGCCTAGGATAGTTGTTCACTTGATGCTTGTCATCCCCACAGTAGAAGCAGAGACCATTCTTCCTTCTGAGCTCTCTACGTTGTTGGGGAGACACGAAGGCCCCAAGTTGCATTGGTTCATCCGAGTTTTCCGTGGAAGAACGAAGCAATGGAACCTCGGGAGCCATCATGGGGGAGCCATAGGGGAAGGCACAAAAACGTTCAAGTCATCGTTCCCTGAGACGTCGGTCAAGACGTACCGCTAAAGCCATAACCTGATCTAGAGAGTCAGAAGAGGGATAGCTAACTAACAGGTCTTTCAGGGCGTTCGACAGACCCAATCTAAACAGGCACCTCAAGGCAGTGTCATTCCACCGAGAACCTACACACCACTTCCTAAAGTCAGAACAGTACTCCTCAACGGGTCTCTTACCCTGACGTAAGGTCACCAGCTGACTCTCGGCAAAGGCAGTCTTGTCAGTCTCGTCATAGATGAGCCCGAGAGCAGAAAAAAAAAGGTCAACAGAGGAAAGTTTAGGGGCGTCAGGAGCCAAGGAGAAGGCCCATTCTTGGGGGCTGTCCTGGAGCCGGGACATAATTATACCCACTCGCTGGCTCTCAGAACCTGAGGAGTGGGGCCTTAGACGGAAATAGAGCCTACAACTCTCCCGAAAGGAGAAAAAAAGTCTTCCGGTCCCCTGAAAACCGGTCAGACAACTTGAGGTGGGGTTCAAGAGGTGAGGTGGAGGGCACTACCTGGTTAGCATCACGCTGGTTGCACCTCTGAGCCAGGGCTTGGACCTGTAGGGAGAGAAACTGAATTTGCTGAGCCAGGGTCTCAATTGGGTCCATAGTTGTGTAGGAACCAAGGTAGAAAAGGTATATGGGCCTGTGATTATGTAATGTCGGGGTTGGAAGACAGACAGGTGTGCCCTAATCTACCCTCCACTCAGTCCCTGCCTACTTGCAGGGCCCGTCCTAGGCGACGGCGTACAACTGGGCGACGGTCCCTACGCTCAATATGTGCATGACAGACAAACAGACAGGGGTACACAGAAGCTAAGGGAAACAGGGCAGTTGACCACGGCAACACCGTGAGCAACAAGAGTAGTGAACGAGCCGAGTCAAACCAGGAGTGTACGAGGTACCAAACGCAGAGCAGGAGCATAGTCAGTAAAGCCAGGGTCAATATGAAGCAGAGGTCAATAGTAATAGCAGGAACAGCAGAGCCAGGAAGCAAGAGAATCACAGGCAAAGAACAAGCAGCAAATGAAGGTATAAATAGACCGAGGGCGGGAGCTAGAACCGTCTGGCTAGGCTGTGATAGGTTCTCCCACTCCTCAGCCTACAAGCCTGAGTGGTAGCAGATCAAGTCACTCTATCAGACCTAGGAACAGATACAGGACAACCTAACCAAAAACCTCGCACCAAAGAAATGGCATGTAATGGGGTCCCCTATAGCAATAAAACCTAAAAACGAACCAGATGGGACATATCCCTAAAGAAAATATTGTACTCAATATAAAAAGCACAAAAAATATCTTTATTAAATATAATGACAAAATAGCACAGTAATAGAAAAAGAGAAATAATACAGCATATACGGAGATATATACAGCAGGGTCAGATAGAAAAGACCAAGACAAACAGAATCAACCATGTACTAATGATCGCTCACACGCTCAAATAATATTCAATAATGACACAAGCCCAGGGGTGTATGATGTAAATCCCACATGTAGCCAAAACAGTGTGAAGGTGGCCTGTATAATATCAAAGCCTATACAAATAGGAAAGGGCAGAATAGCTTATGGCAATGTCCATATAATGATAATACGTCAGAGCCAACACAAAAAAGGTGCAGCTAAATAGATATACATAAAATAATGCGTAAAAGGACAGAGCAGTATAGCTAAATAGATATACAATACCGCTGGGTAGAAATCAGCACAAGAAAAGAGTGTGGCTGTTGACGTATATCAATAGATAGTGTAGCTAAAATAGCCATAGAGAAATGCAGCTGCCATAGTTAAACAGTGTAGCCCAAAGATCAGTGCAAGTTTAGCAAAAATACAGACACATACCCTGAGACATGTTGAGAGAGCGTGGAGGATCAGAAGAACTGGGTGAACAAGCGCCTCGACGCGCGTTTCGCCCGATAGACCGGCTTCGTCAGGAGGCTAATTTAAAATGGTACTCCAGGGTTATAAATAAAGAGCATAAAATTAGGCTCACCTGTGATGAGCGCAAATCGGCGCTCGGAACACACGCCCAGTGACGCCCACATCACGGGACGCGCCGCGCGTCAGATGGAGAAGACGCCGCATGGTGAAAATCACCATAGCGACGTAAGACGCTAAGCGGCACTCCCGGATGTAGGCCACACTGCGCATGCGCAACCGAGCGTCTGTGCGGACACCACAGGGGAGACAACAGAAGACAGAACTAACACAATGGCAGTTTAGGAGTGGGACGTAACTACGAGAATGGGATACATACAGCGGAATCTAGTGATAGAGGTTAGATGCAGATAGAGCAGGATATATAAAAAATAAAAATAATGAAATAAGATAAGAAAAACAAGAAAAACAGAGGAAGTGTACTATTAACAGGACTGTGCACAAAAAGAAAAAATAATAATAATAGAAAGATGAAAAAATAAATAAGCTATAATCCAATAGATATAGGAACCAAGTGAAGAAAAGAAAGGGCATGTTGATATGAATAATGAATATAATATATAATATGAAAAGTGATATACATTAATGTGGATAGGCAATTCCTAAACATCCTATAAGAGTGAATATATATATTATAAAAAATAAATAAATAAATAAATAATAAAATAGTGACAAGTGAGTGCATATATATATATATAAATACATATTCATGAAACAAAAAGTGGAATACATCAAAATATGTGTTTAAAATAAATCTACTCCATCCCATATAACCCATTATATACAGCAAATAGAAAGCCGACAATGTGAAACCCAAAATATAGTACAATGAAATCCACAGTGTCGGCAATAAATACACACATATAGATACATTAGTGGATGTACAAAATGCTGCAACATCAAATATACAATAAATAAAAATAGAGTACTATACATTGTATATTAGAAAAATACATAGTTATTATATCGTAAGTTGAAAAACGCAGCAATTGCTCCAGAAATGTAGAAACATATACACATTGACAGAAAAAATACAACAAATGTACAATACATCAGAATTACAATATGTGTATAACTTCTCCACTTCTGGTTTGCGGTAAAGGCCAGACACGATCATCGTAGATATGTAGAGGAATAAACCCACTCACTGGACAAGATAAACTGCAATATACAAAAGTAGATATAAAACACAAGAAAAAAACCCTAGAGAAAATAAAATTCACGCATGGTTAGAATTTACAAAAAAGGCCTGAAACTAGTGGCTTCGTTTAAGCCAGATGGAGCTACAGTATTAACCCCTTCCCGACATTTGACGTACATGTACGTCATGGAAAGTACTGACTTCCCGCATCTTGCCGTACATGTACGTCAAACGTTTGGCACCGGCTCAGAAGCTGAGCCGGTCCCATCATCACCGGATCTCAGCTGTATCTTACAGCTGACATCCGACTGTAACGGCGGGGACCGAAATTAGCTTCGATCCCCGCCATTAACCCCTTAAGTGCAGCGCTCAAACGCGATCGCTGCACTTAAGGTGTTTGCAGCTCATCGGAACCCCAGTAATGAAATTGCCGGGGTTCCGGTGGCTGCAATGGCAACCGGAGGCCTAATACTGGCCTCCCGGTCTGCCTAGCACCGAAGCCGGTCAAGATCCGCCCGGCGGCGGAGCCTGATCGGCTTCCGTAGCTGCCGGCAAGATGGCGCCGGGTCAGGAGCTGATCCGGCGTCATCAGCGGTGGAAGTCAGCTGTACTGTACAGCTGACATCCACCTGTAACGGCAGGAACCGGAGCTAGCTCCGATCCCTGCCATTAACCCCTTCGATGCAGCAATCGAAAGCGATTGCTGCATCGTAGCGGTTACAAGCAGATCGCCAGCCCTGACAGGCAATCGGGACTGGCGACTGCTGTTATGGCAACAGGAGACACAATGGTCTCCTGCTCTGCCATTACGGAAGCCGATTTAGGCCCCGCCGGGAGGCGAAGCCTAAACGGCTTGCTGTCAGTGAATGACTGACAGATCTAATACATTGCACTACATAGGTAGTGCAATGTATTAGAAAAAAAAAAATCTGACCGTTGGACCTTCAAGTCCCCTAGTGGGACTTGAGAAAAAGTGTAAAAAAAGTATAAAAAAGTGTAAAAAAAAGTGCAAAAAATAAAAGTTTGAAAACAATAAAAGTTTCAAGTAATCAAATAACACACAATCCCCCTTTTACTCTTATCAAGTCCTTTATTATTGAAAAATAATAATAAACCATATGTATTTGGTATCGCCACGACCGTAACGACCGGAGGTATCAAAATATTATATTATTTATTGCACGCGGTGAACAGCGTAAAAAAAACCCGTAAAAAACGTTCCCAGAGTTTCTGTTTTTTAGTCACTTTGCCCTACAAATATTACAATAAAAAGTGATCAAAAAGTCGCACGTATCCAAAAATGGTACCTATAAAAACTATAGCTCATCCCGCAACAAACCAGCCCTCATACCGCTACGTCTATGAAAAATAAAATTAGTTATGGCTCCAATAAGTCAGGAAATAAAAAAATATGCAGTTGTGCCCGAGGAGAACATTTCTTCTGTTTCAAGAGGCGATTTATCAAGGACCTAAAATTAGGGAACCAGGAAGGGAGGGCCCAATCATATCCGATGGAAGCGACGGTGCCCGTATTATACCAGGATAATACTTTCCCAGCAAAATTCCCCAAACTACAAAGGCGCGGAGTGTGGACCAAAAGGGGGATAAGAAATGACACCATTTATCAGTGCGACACCGGCCTGTGCAGAAAGGATTGCTTCACAGCGTAACACACATCTATGGATAATTTTATTTTTTTATACCACCTGACTATGCCCCTTATATACTCCGCCCCGCTTATATGTACCCCCACATTATAGATGGAAACACCAGCAATACTCAAACAAATATAGTACCAAGCAAAATCCGCTCTCCAAAAGCCAAATGGTGCTCCCTCGGCCCTGAACCCTACAGCGTGCCCAAACAGCAGTTTCCTTCAACATATATGGCACCGTCATACCCGTGAGAACCCTTTTAACAATTTTTGTGGTGTGTGTCTCCAGCGTCATAAGCTGGGCATGACATATTTGCCACTGAATGGCATATCTAGGGAAAAATATAAATTTTTAATTTGCACCATCCGCAGCGCATTCATTTATGGAAAAGACCTGTGGGGTGAAAATGCTCACTACACCCCTTAATAAATGCCTTGAGGGGTGCAGTTCCATAATGGGGTCACTTATCAGGGGTTTCTTTTTATTATTTCACATCTGAGCCTCTGCAGTTGTGAACCAATACTTTGTAAATCGCCAAATTAGGCCTCCACTCCGCATGGTACTCTTCACTTCTGAGCCCTGTCATATGTCCAGACAAAAGATTAGGGCCACATGTAGGGTGTTTCTAAAACCGGGAAACACCGCATAATAATTAGAGAGCTGTCTTGTTATGGTGGCACAAGCCGGGCACCACATATTGGCATATCTATGGAAAAAAATCCCATTTTCACTCTGCAACATTGAGCGCACACTAATTTCTACAAAACACCTGCAGGGTTAAAATGCTTACTACACCCCTTGGTAAATGCATTGAGGGGTGTAGTTTACAAAATGGGGTCACTTCTGGGGGGTTTCCACTGTTTTGGGCCCACAGGTGCCCAGAAACCAATCCAGCAACATCTGCACTCCAAATGGCGGTCCTTCCCTTCTGAGCCCTGCCGTTTGCCCAAACAGCAGTTTATGACCACATATGGGGTATTGCCGTACTCGGGAGAAATAGCTTTACAAATGTTGGGTTCTTTTTTTCCTTTATTTGTTGAGAAAATGAAAAAATTTGCGCTAAAGCTACGTCTTATTGAAGAAAAAGGACTGTTTTTATTTTCACTGCCTAATTCTAATAAATTCTATGAAACATCTGTGGGGTCAAAATGCTCACTACACCCCTAGATGCATTCTTCAAGAGGTGTAGTTTCCTAAATGGAGTCCCTTTTTGGGCGTTTTCATTGTTTTGTCCCCTCAGGGGCTTTGCAAATGTGACCTGGCCTCCGCAAATCATTCCTGCTAAATGTGATCTCAAAAAGTCAAATAGTGCTCTTTCCCTTCTAAGCCCTGCCGTGTGTCCAAACAGCCGTTTATTACCACATGTGGGGTATTGTTTTACTCGGGAGAAATTGCTTTACAAATTTTGTGGTGCTTTTTCTCCTTTAGTCCTTCTGGAAATGAGAAAAAATTAGCTAAACCTACATTTTCTTTGAAAAAATGTAGATTATTATTTTCAGGGCCTACTTCCAATAATTTCTGCAAAAAAACTGTGGTGTCAAATCGCTCACTATACCCCTAGATAATTTCCTCAATGGGTGTTGTTTCCAAAATGGGGTCACTTGTGGGGGGTTTCCACTGTTTTGTCCCCTCAGGGGCTTTGTAAATGTAACATGGCCTCCGCAAACCATTCCTGCTAAATTTGAGTTCCAAAAGCCAAATGGCGCTCTTTCCCTTCTCAGCCTCGCCGTGTATCCAAACAGCCGTTTATTACCACATGTGGGGTACTGTTTTACTCGGGAGAAATTTCTTTACAAATTTTATGGTGATTTTTCTCCTTTAGTCCTTGTGGAAATGAAAAAAAATTAGCTAAACCTACATTTTATTTGAAAAAATGTAGATTTTCATTTTCACAGCCTACTTGCAAAAATTTCTGCAAAAAACCTGTGGGGTCAAAATGCTCACTATACCCCTAGATAATTTCCTCAAGGGGTATAGTTTCCAAAATGGGGTCACTTGTTTGGGGTTTTCACTGTTTTGTCCCCTCAGGGGCTTTGTAAATGTGACATGGCCTCCGCAAACCATTCCTGCTAAATGTGAACTCCAAAAGCCAAATGGCTCTCTTTCCCTTCTCAGCCACGCCGTGTCTCCAAACAACCGTTTATTACCACATGTGAGGTATTGTTTTACTCGGGAGAAATTGCTTTACAAATTTTGCGGTGCTTTTTCTCCTTTAGTCCTTGTGGAAATGAGAAAAAAAATCGCTAAACCTACATTTTCTTTGAAGAAATGTTGATTTTAATTTTCACGGCCTACTTCCAATAATTTCTGTAAAAAACCTGTGCGGTGAAAATGCTCACTACACCCCTAGATAATTTCCTTGAGGTGTCTAGTTTCCCAGATGGGGTCACTTTTGGGGGATTTTGACTGTTTTGGCACCGCAAGAGCCCTTCAAACCTGACATGGTGCCTAAAATATATTCTAACAAAAATAAGGCCCCAAAATCCACTAGGTGCTCCTTTGCTTCTGAGGCCGGTGTTTCAGTCCAGTAGCACGCTACGGCCACATGTGGGATATTTCCTAAAACTGCAAAAACTGGGCAACAAATATTGAGTTGCATTTCTCTGGTAAAACCTTCTGTGTTATAAAAAAAATTGTATTAAAAATGTATTTCTGCAGAAAAATATGAAATTTGTAAATTTCACCTCTACTTTGCTTTAATTCCTGTGAAATGTTTAAAGGGTTAAGACATTTTCTAAATGCTGTTTTGAATACTTTGAGGGGTGAAGTTTTTAAAATGGGGTGACTTTTTTGGGGTTTCTAATATATAAGGCCCTCAAAACCACTTCACAACTGAACTGGCCCCTGTAAAAATAGCCTTTTGAAATTTTCTTGAAAATGTGAGAAATTGCTGCTAAAGTTCTAAGCCTTGTGAGGTCATAGAAAAATAAAAGGATGTTCAAAAAACGATGCCAATCTAAAGTAGACATATGGGGGATGTTAATTAGCAACAATTTTGTGTATTATAACTGCCTGTCTTACAAGCAGATACATTTAAATTGAGAAAAATGCTAATTTTTGCAATTTTTCGCTAAATTTTGGTGTTTTTCACAATTAAATACTGAACATATCGAGCAAATTTTGCCAGTAACATAAAGTCCAATGTGTCACGAGAAAACAATCTCAGAATCGCTTGGATAGGTGAAAGCATTCCGGAGTTATTACCACATAAAGTGACACATGTCAGATTTGAAAAATGAGGCTCTGTCAGGAAGGTCAAAAGTGGCTAAAGAGGGAAGGGGTTAAGTAACGTGATCCACTTCATCTCTTTTCTCAATAACGCCACACGTACATCGCCACCTCTACAACCCAAAGAGATCTTATCAATTCCACGTACCTCAAACCCCCTTGGATTACAGGAGTGGAACTCGCGAAAATGCCGTGCAACAGGCTGGAGTTTGTCAATATCCACGACATTGAGTGCCGATTTGATCTTACTCACGTGTTCCAGCACCCGCACCTTCAATTGCCTGGTAGTCATACCAACATAAATGAGCCCACACGGACAGGTAGCAAAGTACACCACAGCTACGGTATTGCACGTGATGTGGTAGACAATTTTATAATCTTTCCTTCCGCTTGAGCTATAAAAGTTAGAGGTACGTAGAATGTATTTACAGGCAGAACAATGACCGCAGTTATACGAGCCCCAGGGAGGGCCTCTACTCCCAAACGGGTTGGGGGCAGCACTAGGAATATAGTGACTCACAGTCAGAAGGTCCTTAAGATTTCTAGACCGCCTCCAAGTAATGGAGGGGTAACTGGGTAAGACCCCTGCCAAGTCGCGATCAGTGAGGAGGACCCGCCAGTGCTTTTGCAAAATATCACGAATCTCAGTCCAATGAGGGTTGAAAGTGGTGATAAATCTGACATTCTGATCTATTTTGTGTCTCTTGGGTCTACTCACCAGAAGTCCATCGCGAGTTGAATTTTTAGCTCTTAGGTAGCCTTTCTTAATGACCCTCTGACTGTACCCACGACTCTTGAATCTTGCTGTAAGGTCCAAAGCTTGACGCTCAAAGTTGCTGTCACTGGAGCAGATACGCTTTGCCCTCAAAAACTGGCCCACGGGTATAGATGTTGTAACCTTCGGGTAGTGGGCAGACGTGGCATGGAGGAGGGCATTTGTGGAAGTTTTTTTCCTGAAAATATCGGTAGAAATAAAACCGCTATTATCTCTGCAAATCTTGATATCCAGAAAGTCAACGCATGTCAAGCTAAACTTCCATGTCAATTTGATGTTGATATCATTCCTGTTAAGGGAATCAAGGAAAGATTCCAAGCTAGACGTGGAGCCTTGCCAGATGAATAGAATATCATCTATATACCGTGACCACAGGAGCACTGAATCATGACCCGGAATCTGCTGCACAGTCTCCCACTCCCACAGCCCCAGGAACAGATTAGTATATGAGGGTGCACAAGTGGCCCCCATTGCTGTGCCCTGGAGCTGTAGGAAGAGACGGTCCTTGAATACAAAAAAATTATGTGTTAGTGCAAAGTCGAGAAGGCATAGAATAAACTCAACAAGATCCGGGTCATGATTAGTCATCTGTAAAAAATGTCTAGATGCTCGGATCCCGTGGTCATGGCATATAGATGTATACAGGGACTCCACGTCACATGTGACAAGAAGCATGTCATCCTCAAGATACAGCCCATCAAGACGTTGTAACATATCCGTGGTATCCCTGATGTATGACGGCAGGGTTTCCACACATTTCTGTAGATAAAAATCCACGAATATGCAGATGTTCTCACATAGGCCACCAATCCCTGACACTATTGGGCGCCCGGGAGGGCAGATGACATTTTTGTGCACTTTAGGCAGTAAATAAAAAGTGGGCTTGATGGGAAAGTCCACGGAAAGACCATCTCTTAATTTGGAGTTGATAATATTGGAATCCACACCTTGTTGCAATAAACTATCTAGTTCTGCTTTAAAGGCTAGCGTAGGATCTGATGGTAACCTACGATAACAATGGCTCATGTCTAGTTGACGAAAGGCCTCACATTCATACATCTGTGCCGGCCATAATACAACATTGCCCCCCTTATCAGCTGGTTTAATAATAACGTCCCTAAGTTTTCTAAGTTCCAGAATAGCTTGCCTCTCCTTATAGTTAAGATTACATGATGTACTAGACTCGGAAATACTTTCCAAATCCTTCTTGACTAATTTGAAAAAAATATCCACTGAGGGGCATAAGGTGAAAGGGGGGAAATGTTGAGAGTGGCGGCACAGATGCATGGGAAGTCTGGGATCAGTGTGAGCCTCCTGTTCCTCTAGAAGTGATAGAAGGGCATCAAATGCCTGTTTCTCTGCCGGAGAACCCATGGCAGCACTATAATCCCTTCTACCAAAATGTTTTTTAAAAAGTAGTTTTCTAGAGAAAAGAGCCAAATCCTTGATGGTGGTAAAAAGATCAAATTTACCCGTGGGGGAAAAAAGACAGACCCTTTTGCAGAACATTTATTTGGGAGGACGACAGAATATGGGAAGAGAGGTTAATTACCTTTAGAGCCTCCTGTTTCTCTTGTCCCTGTTGAATACCCCTCTGGTCTTTCTTTTGACTGCCGGTGTTCTGGGGTCGAACAGGGGGTCTCCATCTCCTGTGGCCTGAGGTTTGTCTAAAAAACCGCCACATTCTTCTTCAGATACAAGAGAGGCAGAGGAGACAGAACGGGACAGGGACCAAGCTCTATCCCTTTTGGTATGCCAACGATAGATTTTATTTGACTGGAAATCACTCAAATCGCGCTGAAATTTTCTGGTTTTGAGATCTTGTATCTCTCTCTCCCACTTTTTCAGCTCCTCCTCCAATGCCTTATCAAAAGTGCCAAGCTCTTCTGTACTAAGAGATTGATGTATCTTTTCCTTAAAGGAACAGTGTCATCACAAATTATTTTTTTATATGTTAAAGATGTTAGTGCTTTATTAAAAACGTTTATATTCATTTGTGTGTTTGTGTTTTACTTTTTCTTATTTTTACACTTTTTCTTCCCTATGGGGGCTGCCATTTTTTGTTCCATTTCTGTGTGTGTCGATTAACGACACATACAGACATGGAATACGGCAGCCACAGTCCCATAGGGACTGCGAACGGCTCCCGTCCCATTGACTGCAGTGTACGGCGTCTGTGTGGGAACTGCGCATGCGCCGCTCCCACACAGTCCTATTCGAAATTGGCGCCGTCCGGCGCCATTTTCCTGTGGACCGGAAGTCGCGGCCGGACAGTAATATTACTACTTCCGGTCGCGGCTTCCGGATTTGTGCACTTGCACCAGCGGCAGCAAACGGAGCGGACGGGCCGGAGGGAGCCGCGGCGGCAGGAGCAGGTAAGAGATTTCAATGTATGTTCGTGTTTGTGTGTGTTTACTACTGTATGTAAACCTACTACACTGTGGGTTAGCTCAAAAAATGGCGACACACAGTGTAGGAGGTTACATCGTTCAAACCCCTCGTTTATCCCGGCACTAGCCAGGATAAAGGAGGGGGGGATGCTGAGAGCTCACTAGAGCGAGGGCTTTTAACCCAATGTTGCAATGCTGCAATTTTGGGAACAGCTCCATCTAGTGACCAAAAATGGGTAGTATTATAAATTAGAAATAATTTATAATATTTCCTGGACTCGTGCAAAAAAATAAAAAAAATTTGAACAATGTTTAATCACCCACACACTAAATGTTTAATTTTTTTAAAAAAAACATGTTTTTCTGGCAACACATTCCCTTTAAGGGAATCAATATCCTTTTCCAGAGAGTCGAGGGTTCTACGATCTGCCCCAATGAGCAGCTCAATAAGCGTGCGCGAACATTTAGTAAGGGAATCTTCCCATTTCGCAACAAAAGAAGGATCCTCCGTATCCAAAGTGGGGAACACCTGCAGGTGTAGGCCGCGAGGTATAATATCTTTCTGCAGATAATTTTCCAAGGCTGCCTTGTTCCACCAAACTTTGGTGCGTTTTTTGAGAAGATCACGTATTTTAAGTTTCAAGCCCTTAATGTTACTACTTTCTGTAGTCACTGCTGAATTCTCTCCGAATATGGTACCAAGTTGTGTAATCCAATCCTTATCTCTTTTCCTGAAATCCATAAATCCTGAGGTATATTCTGTAAACACAGACAAGAATAGTCAAGACAACCTAACCAAAAACCTCGCACCAAAGAAATGGCATGTAATGGGGTCCCCTATAGCAATAAAACCTAAAAACGAACCAGATGGGACATATCCCTAAAGAAAATATTGTACTCAATATAAAAAGCACAAAAAATATCTTTATTAAATATAATGACAAAATAGCACAGTAATAGAAAAAGAGAAATAATACAGCATATACGGAGACATATACAGCAGGGTCAGATAGAAAAGACCAAGACAAACAGAATCAACCATGTACTAATGATCGCTCACACGCTCAAATAATATTCAATAATGACACAAGCCCAGGGGTGTATGATGTAAATCCCACATGTAGCCAAAACAGTGTGAAGGTGGCCTGTATAATATCAAAGCCTATACAAATAGGAAAGGGCAGAATAGCTTATGGCAATGTCCATATAATGATAATACGTCAGAGCCAACACAAAAAAGGTGCAGCTAAATAGATATACATAAAATAATGCGTAAAAGGACAGCGCAGTATAGCTAAATAGATATACAATACCGCTGGGTAGAAATCAGCACAAGAAAAGAGTGTGGCTGTTGACGTATATCAATAGATAGTGTAGCTAAAATAGCCATAGAGAAATGCAGCTGCCATAGTTAAACAGTGTAGCCCAAAGATCAGTGCAAGTTTAGCAAAAATACAGACACATACCCTGAGACATGTTGAGAGAGCGTGGAGGATCAGAAGAACTGGGTGAACAAGCGCCTCGACGCGCGTTTCGCCCGATAGACCGGCTTCGTCAGGAGGCTAATTTAAAATGGTACTCCAGGGTTATAAATAAAGAGCATAAAATTAGGCTCACCTGTGATGAGCACAAATCGGCGCTCGGAACACACGCCCAGTGACGCCCACATCACGGGACGCGCCGCGCGTCAGATGGAGAAGACGCCGCATGGTGAAAATCACCATAGCGACGTAAGACGCTAAACGGAACTCCCGGATGTAGGCCACACTGCGCATGCGCAACAGAGCGTCTGTGCGGACACCACAGGGGAGACAACAGAAAACAGAAGACAGAACTAACACAATGGCAGTTTAGTACATGGTTGATTCTGTTTGTCTTGGTCTTTTCTATCTGACCCTGCTGTATATATCTCCGTATATGCTGTATTATTTCTCTTTTTCTATTACTAGGAACAGATACAGACTGATTAACCACGGGCGTCGACACAGAAGCTGTGTCTGGCAGATCCTTTACAACAAGACTCTGGTTACTATGTGTACCATTGAACACCAGACTCTAGACACTATATATACAGCTGATCATCAGACTCTGGAAACTATATGTATCACTGACCACCAGACTCTGGATGCTATATGTATAACTGATCACCAGACTCTGGATGCTATATGTATAACTGACCACCAGACTCTGGATGCTATATGTATCACTGACCACCAGACTCTGGACACTGTATATACAACTGACCATCAGACTCTGATATATATATATATATATATTCAAACAGAGAAAGCAGCAGCACTCAATCTCAGTAAGAGAAAGCTTACATATGTGAACGGGTGCCAGCAAGCAGTCCAGATCCTAGGACTGTATCAATATTCAGGAGAAATAAATCTTGCAGCACTCCAACAGGGTGAATGAAAAAAAACGGTGATTTATTCAAGCCAACATACAGAGGTGCGACGTTTCAGTCCAACATTAGGACTTTTTTCGAGCATAATGGTGTGTACAACAGTCATGGTTTCTATAGTGTGCATCAAATACAAGCAATCAAGCTCATTACAATAGTATCACAAATACAAACAGCATTTAGTTACGTGTAAAACCAAAGTTACGGTATCAAAAAATAAAACATTGATACAGAAAGTGACAAGTGACATATTTAATAACATCTAAAAACGTCTATATATTAGAACGACTTAATATAGACCTAATTACAATGTAATCAAATATTCCACAAGATGTGTATCAAGTTACGGCTGTCAGACCACTGACCAATCAAAAGACTGATATTTAATTTATGCAAAGTGCTGGTATGTGTTTGACTCAAGTCCTCCCTATCAGGCATTTATTGTTAGCAGGTGCGCATGCGTCAGGCTGACAGCGCCAGCAAGTCACGTCTATAGGAAGTTGCCTGGTTACAGGTAATCAACAAACTCCTGACGCCATTGTGCACACATTCCACTAGCGAGAACCGGAAAGAAGTTCCGCAACACGTTGCCAAGTGACAGGTAACAATCAATATTATTGTAAATAGCTTATCAAGCAAAATGTTTCACAAATACATATAGACACAAAATACATCAAACCACGGAATGACAGAACTGATAAATATTCAGGACATATATATGTCCGAAGATGTCCAGGATCAGCATCAAGAGAAGGTAAAACACCTGTATATACAAATGTATATGTATGAGAGGGAAGCAGCAAGAAAAACCAAGTGCAGCAAATAAACCCATTCCTAAAAATGTCATAGAAATTCTATATAGTCGATGGCAGTTATAAGGTATATTAAACTGCGGATAAAGGACTCACACGAAAGGGGAGGGATCAGGGTCCCAGTTATGTGCTCCATGAAAAGCTACACCAAGGTTAGTAGAGCGACAGTATCCCACTCCCGTGTGCCAAGTCCAACCACAATAACCAGCAATCATGGATCCAACCCATGAGAACTCCACAGTAGCTTATTACATCAGTCAGTTTATACACTAATATTTACATTATTGCTGCGCCCCTTTCACATACATTGAAAGAAATATTTTCCAAAACATTAATACATGAAAACTATTCACAGGACATCAAAATATGAATATCCAATTTCCATCTTCCATTTATTCTTGGTCAATTTAGTATCTTGTGGTCTGAAGTGGTCTACATTCACCTTATGATCTAAAATAGAAAAATAAAGTGTCAAAGATCAAGGTATATATATATACATCTCATATAACAAAATACAAAACCAAAAAAAGAATAATAGACAAAAGCAGAACATTGCTAGAGGATGAATGCAGATGTCAGAGATGAGTCTCAGAGAGTAGCCCTAGCGCCATTCAATTCAACATTCAGACCTTTCCCTCTCAATGTTTCCAAAAGGAAAATCCCCTTTGATTGACATTTATGTAGCAATACATTCCTATCACCCCCACTCTGGGGAAGTGGAATATGTTCCAAAATCAGACATTTTAAATCTCTTTCGGTATGTCCTAGTTCAAAAAAATGTTTCGCGCATGGCAAATCTCCTTTATGTTTCCTAATGGAATACCGATGGTTATTCAACCTAGTTTTGAAGTCGCAGGTGGTTTCACCAACATATAATAACTGGCAGGGGCACCATAACACGTCAATGATCCAATCAGAATCGCACGTAAAGTGCTGTCTAATGTTGTACTTTCTGTGTGTTTGAGGGAGCTCAAATACATTGCCCCTACACATGAGTGGACAATTGATCCATTTATAGCAGGGCACCCGTTCACATGTGTAAGCTTTCTCTTACTGAGATTGAGTGCTGCTGCTTTCTCTGTTTGAATATATTTGGATCTACTCAGCTGGCACCTTATTCCACTTTTTCTATTGCTGATACCATGGAACAAAATCGGTACTTTGCAGGATATGCCTTCAGCCAACTCTACTGTTTTTACGGAGGAGGACATTGCTAGAATTTTGAATGGAGCAGAAGGGGATGTCTCTTTCTTGAGTGTACCATCATTACCAGATGTAAAAAGAAATTTGGAGTTTGAATCAAAAAAGTTGATCAATGTGGAATTGCATCTCCTTACACTTGGTCAATATTACAAAAACAAGATGATTCCACGTGGTATGCGTCCCCATTTGAAGCCTACAATGCATACTCAACATGATGAATTCCGTATCAAATATGAGCAATTATCAACTAGGTACGCTTTGGATATCATTTTATTGAATATGGATTTTTTACAGAGAGATCTCATTTGGGTAAAGGCTAAAGTAAAGGAATTGGAGAATGTATTACAGTCACTAGTGTCTGCTGAGGATTTTAGTCTACATATTGAGAAATTACATACTACATTGAGTAAAGCTAGATTGGAGACAGAAACCACCAAGAAAAGAAAATGGTATAGAGACCAACTTGATTATAAGACTGGACACGTTTATTCATGGGACAACTCTAATGATCGTATGGTGGGACTACCAAGGAGGGAACATAAAAATCGGGATATATACAGGAACATCAATGGTGAAGATCGACCTCTTGATCAGACCCAGAGTAACAGCTCAAGCCATACAGATTTTTTAGGAGTCGACAATATGGAAATCAGAAACGAAAACCCACCAGGAGAGCGGGACATAAGAGGCGCCGACGATCTACGGTCTAGTACATATGGTAATACTTTGAAACATCCTAATATTACTACACTTGATTATCTGCATTGGATGAGCTGGTCCATAGCCTCGACCTCACCATTAAACCCGCTGACAAAGGGGGTGCGGTTGTGGTTATGGACTCCAAATCCTAAATTGCTGAAGCTCATAGACAATTGAATGACACTAAGGTCTATAGACTATTAAGTTATGACCCTAGATTTGATATAGAGAGGAGAATTAAAAACTTATTTAGGGGTCTGGGGTCAGTATTTATTTAGGGTTCTGGTCTGGGGTCTGTATTTATTTAGGGGTCTGGTCTGGGGTCTGTATTTATTTAGGGGTCTGGTCTGTGGTCTCCATTGATTTAGGGTTCTGGTCTGGCGTCTGCATTTATTTAGGTGTCTGGTCTGGGGTCTGTATTTATTTAGGGTACTGGTCTGTGGTCTTAATTGATTTAGTGGTCTGGTCTGGTGTCTGCATTTATTTAGGGTTCTAGTCTGGGGTCTATTTATTTAGGGGTCCAGTCTGGGGTCTGTATTTATTTAGGGGTCTGGTCTGGGGTCTGTATTTATTTAGGGGTCTGGTCTGTGGTCTGTATTTATTTAGGGAAGTGGTCTGGGGTCTGTATTTATTTAGGGGTCTGGTCTGGGGTCTGTATTTATTTAGGGGTCTGTTCTGGGGTCTGTAGTTATTTAGGGGTCTGGTCTGGGGTCTGTATTTAGTTAGGGGTCTATTTATTTAGGGGTCCACTCTGTGGTCTGTATTTATTTACGGGTCTAGTCTTGGGTCTGTATTTATTTAGGGGTCTGGTCTAAGGTCTGCATTTATTTAGGGGTCTGGTCTGGGGTCTGTATTTATTTAGGGGTCCGGTCTGGGGTCTGCATTAATTTAGGGGTTGGGTCTGGGATCTGTATTTATTAAGGGGTCTGGTCTGGGGTCTGTATTCATTTAGTGCTCTATTCCTGGGTCTGTATTTATTTAGGGGTCTGGTCTAGGGTTTGCATTTATTTAGGGGTCTGGTCTGGCGTCTGCATTTATTTAAGGGTCTAGTCTTGGGTCTGTATTTAGGTGTCCGGTCTGGGGTCTGTATTTATTTAGGGGTCCGGTCTGGTGTCTGCATTAACTTAGGGTCTGGTCTGGCGTCTGTATTTATTTATACAGACCCCAGACCAGACCCCTAAATAAATACAGACCCCAAACCAGACACCTAAATAAATGCAGACCCCAGACCAGACCCCTAAATCAATGGAGACCACAGACCAGTCCCCTAAATAAATACAGACCCCAGACCGGACCCCTAAATAAATACAGACCCCAGACCGGACACCTAAATACAGACCCAAGACTAGACCCCTAAATAAATACAGACCCCAGACCAGACCGCTAAATAAATGCAGACCCCCAGACCAGACCCCTAAATGAATACAGACTCCCAGACCAGACCCCTAAAAAATACAGACCCCAGACTAGACGCCTAAATAAATTCAGACCCCTGACCGGACCCCTAAATAAATACAGACCCCAGACTGGACCCCTAAATAAATACAGACCCCAGACTAGACCCCTAAATAAATGCAGACCCCTGACCGGACACCTAAAAAAATACAGACCCCAGACTAGACCCCTTAATAAATACAGACCCCAGACCAGACCCCCAAATTAATGCAGACCATGTACCGGACGCCTAAATAAATACAGACCCAAGACCAGACCCCTAAATAAATGCAGACCCCCAGACCAGACCCCTAAATAAATACAGACCCCAGACCAGACCCCTAAATAACTACAGACCCCAGACCAGACCCCTAAATAAATACAGACCCCAGACCAGACACCTAAATAAATGCAGACCCCAGACCAGACCCCTAAATCAATGGAGACCACAGACCAGTCCCCTAAATAAATACAGACCCCAGACCGGACCCCTAAATAAATACAGACCCCAGACCGGACACCTAAATACAGACCCAAGACTAGACCCTTAAATAAATGCAGACCCCAGACTAGACCCCTAAATAAATACAGACCCCAGACCAGACCGCTAAATAAATGCAGACCCCCAGACCAGACCCCTAAATGAATACAGACTCCCAGACCAGACCGCTAAAAAATACAGACCCCAGACTAGACCCCTAAATAAATTTTGTTTGTGCAGGCGCACTTCTGTTCCAGAGGAGCTCCAAAGGAAAGGCAGTAGTATGTGGCTACTACTCAAGACTGTTTTCCTCTGCTGAGCGCAATTATTCCATTGGAGATCGGGAGCTACTGGCTATCAAATTGGCCCTGGAGGAGTGGAGACATCTTCTGGAGGGCGCTGCTCACCCCATCCTGATCTTCACTGACCACAAGAATCTCACTTACCTTCAGTCTGCACAAAGACTGAATCCTCGTCAAGCCAGGTGGTCACCCATTTCCAATTTCTGCTCCACTAACGTCCCGCTGACAAGAACGTGAGGGCCGATGCCCTGTCCAGATCATTTGAAACGGAAGACACGGTGGAGTCCCTTCAGACGATCATAGACCCATCCTGCATTGTCACCGCCAATCCTCTGCAGCTTAGAAATATCCCTCCAGGGAGAACTTTTGTTCGGTTGGCAGACAGAAAAAGAATTCTCCGCTGGGGACACAGTTCTAAACTAGCTGGGCACGCCGGTGTCCGTAAGACCCAAGACCTGATCGCTCGTCCCTTCTGGTGGCCCACGCTACCTAAGGATGTTCTGGACTTTGTCTCTGCTTGCACGGTGTGTGCCTCTAACAAAGTGGCTCACAGCAAGCCTGCCGGCCTGCTTCAACCCCTGCCTGTACCCAGTGCCCCCTGGCAGCACATCGCTATGGACTTTGTCACGGACCTTCCTCTCTCAGCAGGATGCAACACCATCTGGGTGGTGGTGGACCGGTTCTCTAAGATGGCACATTTTATCCCGCTGACCGGCCTACCCTCTGCTCCTCGACTGGCAATTTCCTTCATTCAGCACATCTTCCGCTTGCATGGCATGCCTCTTCACATTGTGTCCGACCGGGGGGTTCAGTTTACCTCCAAGTTCTGGAGAGCCCTCTGTAAACTCCTGGATGTGAGTTTGGACTTTTCCTCTGCCTATCACCCCCAGTCCAATGGGCAAGTTGAGAGGATCAACCAGATCATGGAAAATTATCTCCGCAACTTCATCTCTTCACAGCACGATAACTGGGTACAACTTCTTCCATGGGCTGAGTTTTCATATAATAACCACACAAGTGAGTCCACCACTTCCACTCCGTTTCACATCGTGTACAGTCAACATCCCAGAGTTCCTCTTCCAGTGTCGACTTCATCTCAGGTACCCGCTGCTGACTCTGCATATGGGGACTTCCTGCAAATCTGGCAACAGACCCGGTCCTCTATTTTGCTGGCGGTAGACCGCATGAAGCGTAAGGCAGATACCAAAAGAAGAGAGCCGCCTCAGTATCTTCCAGGGACTAAAGTCTGGCTGTCCTCTCGAAACATTCACTTGAGGGTGCCTTCATACAAGTTTGCTCCCAGGTTCCTTGGTCCCTTCGAGATCCTGCAACAAATTAACCCTGTTTCCTATAAGCTGCAGCTGCCCCCTACCCTCAGAATCCCTAACTCCTTCCATGTGTCCCTCCTGAAACCTGTGGTCCTGAACCGCTACAGCAAGACCTCTAGTTCCACAGTTGCTTCCAGCGGCCCTTCTGATGTATTCGAGGTAAAGGAGATCCTGGACCGCAAGAGGGTAGGAGGAAGGACTTTCTATCTGGTGGACTGGAGAGGGTTTGGTCCTGAGGAGAGGTCCTGGGAGCCAGAAGAGAACCTCAGCGCCCCTACTCTTATTAAAAAGTTCCTCTCTCACTCTGGCACCAAGAAGAGGGGGCGTAAGAGGGGTGGATACTGTAGCGCCCATGGCCGCGGGCCGTCGAGTTCACTCACCTCCCGATGCCCGCAGCTATGGATCTGTGAGCGCTGGCCTCCGTCTCCCTCCTAGGAGAGGCCAGCGCTCGCTTCCGCTCCATCCGGCTGGGTCCCGTAAGGGCCAGCGCGCGCACATGAAAACAATGATCATTAACCCACATGACTTCCTGCTCTATAAGAATGCCCCAGCCCTTCTGATCCTTGCCTGAGCGTTGTTAGTCTTTCCCAGTCTGTCTTGCAAATGGTCCCTTAGTGTCTCCCGTTCCCGCTGTTACCCATGCCCTATTACCGTTCCTGTATTCCGCATTGTTCCTGTGCCTACCCGTGTTCAAGTGTCATCTGCCACGTCAAGTGCCATCTGCCACGTCAAGTGCCATCTGCCACATCAAGTGCCATCTGCCACGTCAAGTGTCTTCTGCCACGTCAAGTGCCATCTGCTCATCGGATACTGCCCGCCACGTCTGGCGCCACTTTCCGCACCTGCCTCCATCCGTGCTGAAGCCACAGCCACCGCCCGGACTATTTCAGGTAGCTAAGCATTACTGTCTGCCATCTTACTTTCACATAGACTGTGACCTGGTCAGCTGCCTCCCCGCTACGGTGGAGCGGCCTAGTGCGTCCACAAACCCAGTGTCCGTGACAGCTGGCCTCCATATTCTTAATTCAATCGATCATCTGATAGATGTGCTGGAAAAACAAATCCAATCCATGGAGACCCCTACTCACAACTTACAGGACTTAACCCCTTAATGACGAAGCCTAGGTTGGGCCTTAAGGCTCAGAGCCCATTTGTCTAATCTGACATTTTCTAAGGGGAGACATTTCCTCAAGCTGTTGCAGGAAAATTTTATAGGCCAGTTTGTGGAAGACCCTACTAGAGGTGAAGCTCTGTTGGATCTGGTCATTTCTAATAATGCAGAGCTTGTTGGGAACGTCAATGTTCGTGAAAACCTCGGTAACAGTGATCACAATATAGTTACATTTTACCTATACTGTAAAAAACAAACACAGGCTGGGAGGGCAAAAACATTTAATTTTAAGAAAGCCAATTTCCCCAGGATGAAGGCGGCAATTCAGGATATAGACTGGGAAGAACTAATGTCAAATAATGGGACAAATGATAAATGGGAGATTTTCAAATCTACTTTGGGTTATTATAGTGCAAAATTTATTCCTATAGGTAACAAGTATAAACGACTAAAATTAAATCCCACATGGCTTACACCTTCTGTGAAAGGGGCAATACACGACAAAAAAAGGGCATTTAAAAAATACAAATCTGAGGGTACGTCTGAAGCCTTTGTAAAATATAAAGAGCTTAATAAAATCTGTAAAAATGTAATAAAATTAGCAAAAATACAAAATGAAAGGCAGGTGGCCAAGGATAGTAAAACAAATCCCAAAAAATTCTTCAAGTATATAAATGCTAAAAAGCCAAGGTCTGAACATGTAGGACCCCTAGATAGTGGTAATGGGGAGTTGGTCATAGAAGATCAAGAGAAGGCAGAGTTACTGAATGGGTTCTTTTGCTCTGTATATACAACAGAAGAAAGAGCAGCTGATGTAGCCGGTGCCAGTGCTGTTAATATATCAGTTGATATATTGAATTGGATGAATGTAGATATTGTCCAAGCTAAATTAAATAAAATAAATGTGCACAAGGCCCCGGACCAGATGGGATACACGCTAGAATTCTTAAAGAGCTTAGTTCAGTTATTTCTGTCCCCCTTTTCATAATATTCAGAGAATCTCTAGTGACTGGAATAGTGCCAAGGGACTGGCGCAGGGCAAATGTGGTGCCTATTTTCAAAAAGGGCTCTAGGTCTTCCCCGGGTAATTATAGACCAGTAAGCTTAACATCCATCGTGGGGAAAATGTTTGAGGGGCTATTGAGGGACTATATACAGGATTATGTGACAATAAATAGTATTATAAGTGACAGCCAGCACGGTTTTACTAAGGACAGAAGTTGTCAAACTAACCTAATCTGTTTTTATGAAGAGGTGAGCAGAAGTCTAGACAGAGGGGCCGCTGTGGATATAGTGTTTATATGAAGAGGTGAGCAGAAGCCTAGACAGAGGGGCCGCTGTGGATATAGTGATTATATGAAGAGGTGAGCAGAAGTCTAGACAGAGGGGCCGCTGTGGATTTAGTGTTTTTGGACTTTGCAAAGGCATTTGACACTGTCCCCCATAGACGCCTAATGGGTAAATTAAGGACTATAGGTTTAGAAAATATAGTTTGTAATTGGATTGAGAATTGGCTCAAGGACCGTATCCAGAGAGTTGTGGTCAATGATTCCTACTCTGAATGGTCCCCGGTAATAAGTGGTGTACCCCAGGGTTCAGTGCTGGGACCACTATTATTCAACTTATTTATTAATGATATAGAGGATGGGATTAATAGCACTATTTCTATTTTTGCAGATGACACCAAGCTATATAATATAGTTCAGTCTATGGAAGATGTTCATGAATTGCGGCAGATTTAAACAAACTAAGTGTTTGGGCGTCCACTTGGCAGATGAAGTTTAATGTAGATAAATGTAAAGTTATGCATCTGGGTACGAACAACCTGCATGCATCATATGTCCTAGGGGGAGCTACACTGGGGGAGTCACTTGTTGAGAAGGATCTGGGTGTACTTGTAAATCATAAACTCAATAACAGCATGCAGTGTCAATCAGCTGCTTCAAAGGCCAGCAGGATATTGTCGTGTATTAAAAGAGACATGGACTCGCGGGACAGGGATGTAATATTACCACTTTACAAAGCATTAGTGAGGCCTCATCTAGAATATGCAGTTCAGTTCTGGGCTCCAGTTCATAGAAAGGATGCCCTGGAGTTGGAAAAAATACAAAGAAGAGCAACAAAGCTAATTAGGGGCATGGAGAATTTAAGTTATGAGGAAAGATTAAAAGAATTAAACCTATTTAGCCTTGAAAAAAGACGACTAAGGGGGGACATGATTAATTTATATAAATATATTAATGGCACATACAAAAAATATGGTGAAATTCTGTTCCATGTAAAACCCCCTCAAAAAACAAGGGGACACTCCCTCCGTCTGGAGAATCTATGGAATAGCCTACCGCAGGAGCTGGTCACTGCAGGGACAGTAGATGGCTTTAAAAAAGGGTTAGATAATTTCCTAGAACAAAAAAGTATTAGCTCCTATGTGTAGAAATTTTTCCTTCCCTTTTCCCGTCCCTTGGTTGAACTTGATGGACATGTGTCTTTTTTCAGCCGTACTAACTATGTAACTATGTAACTATGACATGTGCCACTTTATGTGGTAATAATAACTTTGGAATGCCTTTATTTATCCAAGTGATTCTGAGACTGTTTTCTGGTGACACATTGAACTTTATGTTAGTGGTAAAATTTGGTTGATACATTCAGTGAAAAACAGAAAAAATTACAGAAAATGTGGTGTAAGGCAGATGGTTATAACACACAAAATAGTTATTAGTTAACAATTTGTTTTTTTAAATAAAGGACTTAATATTGAAAAAAGTTTTTTTATACAAGTGTTTTTTTTTTGTCTCACTAGGTGACTTGAAGTCAGGAATCCCTGATCGCTATTCTAATACACTGCACTACATGCGTAGTGCAGTGTAAAAGTGTTGTCAGTTACTCACTGACAGCAAACCTAAGGCAGGACAAACTAGGCTTCCGTAGATGACAAACCCGGAGGCCATTGTTAGGCCTCCTGTTGCCATAACATGATGGAATAGAACGTCAAGGAGCAGGAAGGGGTTAAAGGATCTGCTAACGTCTTGGTGCCAGATACCACAGGACACTTTTAAAGATCTTCTGAAATCCATGTCCCAACGGGTCAGAGCTATTATGGCAGCACGAGGAGGACTACACAAGGCAGGTGGTTTTAATGTTATGTCTGGATGGTGTATATGTTAGTAATTAATTTCTATTCATTTGTACATTGATGGAAATTAGGGTATGTTCACGCGCAAACTCAAAAATATCTGAAAATACAGAGCTGTTTTCAAGGTTTTCAGCGTTTTTTACGGCCGTTTTTGGAGCTGTTTTCAATATTGTCTAGGAAAAACGGCTCCAAAAGCGGCCCATAAGTGACTTGCACTTCTTTTGTGAACATACCCTAAAAAAAGAGTATTTTTTCTGTGATTTTTATTTTTACAATATATATCAATCACCCTAAATATTGTAATCTTGGGGCCTACATTGCTCCTATGTAAACATGGGAACGCCACCATTCTCACCAGTTTTAAGGCGTAATGTAAGTCTTAGGCCAAAATGTAGTAGTAGTCGAAACGCCAATCCAACCGAGATGGAATATGAAATATCCAAAATAGAAGGGAGTCCCAGGCATAAAATAAGATAAGATAACTTTATTAATCCCCGAAGGGAAATTCCAGTATCACATAAATGGATTCTGGGAAACGGCATCAGGGATCTTTTATTATTAGGTCTCTGTGCAGATTGAGATTCTGGCGTCCAAGGTGAAGATGATGAAGAAGACTAGGTGGTACTGTAGACAAAACAAAAAATAATCAGACCAGACGATAATCACTCAGCAATATACTGGTGCCGAAGCTCCAGCCATGATTTCACAAAAATACTATAGATGTCAGTGATCATACCTGTACTGCTGGTGTTTCTTCTGCACCACAGCTGTTGGTACTTATCTCCTCCTCTTTCTTTGAAAGGCATGGACGCGGCACAAGGGACAGCGTGGATTTGTCGGGATCCAATGTGCAATACAAGGCAGATGGAATATGTGAGAACATGGCAGAACGGTGACTTGCTCTCCAATCTCATAGTCCTCTAGGCATATAGTGCAGGACTGGATGTCTTCGTTTTCAGTAAAGGTTCGAGATGGGAGTCTATCAATCTGCCTGCCTCTCCTGCCTCGCCGACGTTGTCTTCTCTGCACAGGTCTGCTGTCTGTGGTCTCTGTTGTCGACTGTTGGTTGGGAAGCAGCTGACTGGTGCTTGGTGTTGGCTCCACCAGCCTGTTAGATGTTTGCTGAGGAGATATGCTTCCTTCTCTGGACGGCTGCAGGTTTGGTAGCGGCTCACTGGTGCTGGGGTCTTGTGTTGGTTCCTCCAGCCTTTCGGATCTCTCCTGAGTAGTTGATGGAGTAGACGCAGGCTGGGATTCTCCAGAAATTCTGAGCTCGGTCGCACTATTAATACGACGGCCACTTGTCGTTTCAGACTGTTCTATTGGCTCAGATCGTAATGGGGACCGGCTTCTGTCCGCTCCGTCTTGCTGCAACCTACGGCGCGGTGGAACTTGACCACGTCTTCGTCTCCTGTCGGGGACATTGTCATGGTCTTCATCCTGTTCCACACTCTGACGCCTTCTATGTCCAGATCTTAATCTTCCATCAGCAATGCCTAGATGTGAAACAATGTGTATAACATATATTAATTATGTACAGAAAAAATGGGAAAAAAGATCAATACCAGACATTTCCTATGGACTCGCGTGGCCTTCTTTCTAGAGGAAAGCTCCCATGTCTTTCTAATCTTGGACAACCGTTTTAATACTATGAATATATACACAGTCGAGTCACATTATTATAACTACTACTAATATCCAGAGTAACCGGCGTGTGCAGCACGGACAGCAGTAGACGGGCTGGGAGTGACTCAATAAGGTGCTGGTAAGTGGTCTCATATGTGGAGCCTCGCTGACTCCATACATCCCACATTTACTGGAGGGTGCGTGGGGGAGGATCCATAAAGCGAACAACACGATTGACGTGGTCCCACAGATGCTCAATTGGGTTCAAGTCTGGAGAAATAGGGGGCCAGGGAAGTACTTGGAAGTCTTGGTCGTGCTCTTCCAACCACTGTCGGGCATTTATAGTCGTGTGACATGTCGCATTGTCTTGCTTTAAGATTCCATTTGCTCCAGGGAAGACAATCAGCATGTATGGTGGATGTGATCTGTAACGATGGATTCATATCTAAATCGGTTCAGAGCCTTCCATATGGATGAGTGGCCCAGAGAATGCCATGGAAAAATACCCCAGGCGCTGACGTCGCCGCCAGCTTTTTCCAGCAATGGTTGTAAAGTCCATCCTTTCGATGAAGCAGAAAACTTGATTTATCGGAGAAGACAACCCTTTGCCAATCATCGGTGCTCTGAGACCAATACTGCCGTGCAAATTGAAGCCATTTTCTCTGATGCACCTTTGTTACATAGGAGCAGTGACCATCCGTCGGGTTCGGAGCCCCATACGCAGTCGGGTTCGCTGAACTGTTGTATTAGACATACGTCTGGTAGCCAACGTTCACCTCTCAAATACATGGCACGTGGTGCTCTGCAGTTTCCATGTCCGTTATTCCCAATGATGCCATTTGTCCACTCACGATACACTGTCACCACAGCAGCACGCGAACAGTTCACAAACTGCGCTGTTTGAGAAATACCGCCGCCCTTGGTCCGAAAGCCAATAATCATCCCTTTTTGCAACTGAAAAACGGTGCATTTTTTGCGGACGCAAAACGGACACGTTTGTGTGAAACTAGCCTAAATGTATCTGATATAACAAGTTCCACTTACCTTGATTTATCCGGGAACTTTCGTCTATTGCAAGCTGCAAGAGTTCTCGGTAACTCATTGTTCCTTGTTGCAGGCGGCTTGATGTTTAAATTCAGGAACAATGGAAAAACGGGATTCCTCAAATAAGAGGGAATCTACCACGATGTTCAGAAGTTGCACTGGTGTTTAAGTGCCCTGAACAGATGATGTAGTAGTCGCTTTGTAGCACAAATTTGCTCTTTGAAAAACCAAGTGAAGTTTCAGCATCAGCATCAACTCGAGATATGGCACTGATGTGACCGCGCTTGGGGTCCTTAGAACTTCACGCCATTGTGATGTCACTGCTATAGATGCCACACCCTCCATTGTTCTGATGACATCACTGCCTGCAGTGATGTCATAATGCTTACGGTATGTCATAAACGGTCCCCTGCTCTGCATTATACCAATCACTGCAGCAAAGCCTCCAAATAAAAAAATAAATATATATTACATTTTTTTATATTTACATATTGCAGCTGAAAATCTCTAATATTTGTTTAGTAAATGTTTCTCTATAATTGTTTAGTAAATGTTGTAGCACACAATTCATCTAAGTAAAAGTCTTAGTAAGTCTTAGAGACTTAGTCTTAGTAAGTCTTAGTCTCAGTGTAATTTGTACTTCCAGATAGTGCAGCTTAATGTCGCTGATTGTGACCCCAGTGATCAGATTTAATCTGTGATGGAACTTGAGAAGTGTTGAATTCCCCTGCAGCGCCACCACAGGAGAAACTAAGCATTACACAGTGAAATCAATAAGAGACTTGTCCTTTCTTAACTTAGAATTCCCCAATAGGGTATTTACAATGGGTTTCTTATACCAGACAACCTCTTTAGGTTATAAAGGATTCTTATTTACTCCAGAATCATCTAGTTTTAGAAAAATAAAGTTACATTTCCACCTCTCCATTGTGGTAATCTGTTACTAAGACTTTTACTTAGATGAATTGTGTGCTACAACATTTACTAAACAATTATAGAGAAACATTTACTAAACAAATATTAGAGATTTTCAGCTGCAATATGTAAATATAAAAAAATTTAATATATATTTATGTTTTTTATTTGGAGGCTTTGCTGCAGTGATTGGTATAATGCAGAGCAGGGGACCGTTTATGACATACCGTAAGCATTATGACATCACTGCAGGCAGTGATGTCATCAGAACAATGGAGGGTGTGGCATCTATAGCAGTGACATCACAATGGCGTGAAGTTCTAAGGACCCCAAGCGCGGTCACATCAGTGCCATATCTCGAGTTGATGCTGATGCTGAAACTTCACTTGGTTTTTCAAAGAGCGAATTTGTGCTACAAAGCGACTACTACATCATCTGTTCAGGGCACTTAAACACCAGTGCAACTTCTGAACATCGTGGTAGATTCCCTCTTATTTGAGGAATCCCGTTTTTCCATTGTTCCTGAATTTAAACATCAAGCCGCCTGCTACAAGGAACAATGAGTTACCGAGAACTCTTGCAGCTTGCAATAGACGAAAGTTCCCGGATAAATCAAGGTAAGTGGAACTTGTTATATCAGATACATTTAGACTAGTTTCACACAAACGTGTCCGTTTTGCGTCCGCAAAAAATGCACCGTTTTTCAGTTGCAAAAAGGGATGATTATTGGCTTTCGGACCAAGGGCGGCGGTATTTCTCAAACAGCGCAGTTTGTGAACTGTTCGCGTGCTGCTGTGGTGACAGTGTATCGTGAGTGGACAAATGGCATCATTGGGAATAACGGACATGGAAACTGCAGAGCACCACGTGCCATGTATTTGAGAGGTGAACGTTGGCTACCAGACGTGTGTCTAATACAACAGTTCAGCGAACCCGACTGCGTATGGGGCTCCGAACCCGACGGATGGTCACTGCTCCTATGTAACAAAGGTGCATCAGAAAAAATGGCTTCAATTTGCACGGCAGTATTGGTCTCAGAGCACCGATGATTGGCAAAGGGTTGTCTTCTCCGATAAATCACGTTTTCTGCTTCATCGAAAGGATGGACTTTACAACCATTGCTGGAAAAAGCTGGCGGCGACGTCAGCGCCTGGGGTATTTTTCCATGGCATTCTCTGGGCCACTCATCCATATGGAAGGCTCTGAACCGATTTAGATATGAATCCATCGTTACAGATCACATCCACCATACATGCTGATTGTCTTCCCTGGAGCAAATGGAATCTTAAAGCAAGACAATGCGACATGTCACACGACTATAAATGCCCGACAGTGGTTGGAAGAGCACGACCAAGACTTCCAAGTACTTCCCTGGCCCCCTATTTCTCCAGACTTGAACCCAATTGAGCATCTGTGGGACCACGTCAATCGTGTTGTTCGCTTTATGGATCCTCCCCCACGCACCCTCCAGTAAATGTGGGATGTATGGAGTCAGCGAGGCTCCACATATGAGACCACTGACCAGCACCTTATTGAGTCACTCCCAGCCCGTCTACTGCTGTCCGTGCTGCACACGCCGGTTACTCTGGATATTAGTAGTAGCTATAATAATGTGACTCGACTGTGTATATATTCATAGTATCAAAACGGTTGTCCAAGATAAGAAAAACATGGGAGCTTTCCTCTAGAAAGAAGGCCACGCGAGTCCATAGGAAATGTCTGGTATTGATCTTTTTTCCCATTTTTTCTGTACATAATTAATATATGTTATACACATTGTTTCACATCTAGGCATTGCTGATGGAAGATTAAGATCTGGACATAGAAGGCGTCAGAGTGTGGAGCAGGATGAAGACCATGACAATGTCCCTGACAGGAGACGAAGACGTGGTCAAGTTCCACCGCGCCGTAGGTTGCAGCAAGACGGAGCGGACAGAAGCCGGTCCCCATTACGATCTGAGCCAATAGAACAGTCTGAAACGACAAGTGGCCGTCGTATTAATAGTGCGACCGAGCTCAGAATTTCTGGAGAATCCCAGCCTGCGTCTACTCCATCAACTACTCAGGAGAGATCCGAAAGGCTGGAGGAACCAACACAAGACCCCAGCACCAGTGAGCCGCTACCAAACCTGCAGCCGTCCAGAGAAGGAAGCAGATCTCCTCAGCAAACATCTAACAGGCTGGTGGAGCCAACACCAAGCACCAGTCAGCTGCTTCCCAACCAACAGTCGACAACAGAGACCACAGACAGCAGACCTGTGCAGAGAAGACAACGTCGGCGAGGCAGGAGAGGCAGGCAGATTGATAGACTCCCATCTCGAACTTTTACTGAAAACGAAGACATCCAGTCCTGCACTATATGCCTAGAGGACTATGAGATTGGAGAGCAAGTCACCGTTCTGCCATGTTCTCACATATTCCATCTGCCTTGTATTGCACATTGGATCCCGACAAATCCACGCTGTCCCTTGTGCCGCGTCCATGCCTTTCAAAGAAAGAGCAGGAGATAAGTACCAACAGCTGTGGTACAGAAGAAACACCAGCAGTACAGATATGATCACTGACATCTATAGTATTTTTGTGAAATCATGGCTGGAGCTTCGGCACCAGTATATTGCTGAGTGATTATCGTCTGGTCTGATTATTTTTTGTTTTGTCTACAGTACCACCTAGTCTTCTTCATCATCTTCACCTTGGACGCCAGAATCTCAATCTGCACAGAGACCTAATAATAAAAGATCCCTGATGCCGTTTCCCAGAATCCATTTATGTGATACTGGAATTTCCCTTCGGGGATTAATAAAGTTATCTTATCTTATTTTATGCCTGGGACTCCCTTCTATCTTGGATATTTCATATTCCATCTCGGTTGGATTGGCGTTTCGACTACTACTACATTTTGGCCTAAGACTTACATTACGCCTTAAAACTGGTGAGAATGGTGGTGTTCCCATGTTTACATAGGAGCAATGTAGGCCCCAAGATTACAATATTTAGGGTGATTGATATATATTGTAAAAATAAAAAGCACAGAAAAATTACTCTTTTTTTAGGGTATGTTCACAAAAGAAGTGCAAGTCACTTCTTGGGCCGCTTTTGGAGCCGTTTTTCCTAGACAATATTGAAAACAGCTCCAAAAACGGCCGTAAAAAAACGCTGAATACCTTGAAAACAGCTCTGTATTTTCAGATATTTTTGAGTTTGCGTGTGAACATACCCTAATTTCCATCAATGTACAAATTAATAGAAATTAATTACTAACATATACACCATCCAGACATAACATTAAAACCACCTGCCTTGTGTAGTCCTCCTCGTGCTGCCATAATAGCTCTGACCCGTTGGGACATGGATTTCAGAAGATCTTTAAAAGTGTTCTGTGGTATCTGGCACCAAGACGTTAGCAGATCCTTTAACCCCTTCCTGCTCCTTGACGTTCTATTCCATCATGTTATGGCAACAGGAGGCCTAACAATGGCCTCCGGGTTTATCATCTACGGAAGTCTAGTTTGTCCTGCCTTAGGTTTGCTGTCAGTGTATTAGAATAGCGATCAGGGATTCCTGACTTCAAGTCACCTAGTGAGACAAAAAAAAAACAGTTGTAAAAAAAACAACTTTTTTCAATATTAAGTCCTTTATTTAAAAAAACAAATTGTTAATTAATAACTATTTAGTGTGGTATAACCATCTGCCTTACACCACATTTTCTGTAATTTTTTGTTTTTCACTGAATGTATCAACCAAATTTTACCACTAACATAAAGTTCAATGTGTCACCAGAAAACAGTCTCAGAATCACTTGGATAAATAAAGGCATTCCAAAGTTATTACCACATAAAGTGACACATGTCATAGTTACATAGTTACATAGTTAGTACGGCTGAAAAAGACACATGTCCATCAAGTTCAACCAAGGGACGGGAAAAGGGAAGGAAAAAATTTCTACACGTAGGAGCTAATACTTTTTTGTTCTAGGAAATTATCTAACCCTTTTTTAAAGCCATCTACTGTCCCTGCAGTGACCAGCTCCTGCGGTAGGCTATTCCATAGATTCACAGCTCTCACAGTAAAGAAGGCTTGTCGCCTCTGCAGGTTGAACCTTTTTTTCTCCAGACGGAGGGAGTGCCCCCTTGTTTTTTGAGGGGGTTTTACATGGAACAGAATTTCACCATATTTTTTGTATGTGCCATTAATATATTTATATAAATTAATCATGTCCCCCCTTAGTCGTCTTTTTTCAAGGCTAAATAGGTTTAATTCTTTTAATCTTTCCTCATAACTTAAATTCTCCATGCCCCTAATTAGCTTCGTTGCTCTTCTTTGTATTTTTTCCAACTCCAGGGCATCCTTTCTATGAACTGGAGCCCAGAACTGAACTGCATATTCTAGATGAGGCCTCACTAATGCTTTGTAAAGTGGCAATATTACATCCCTGTCCCGTGAGTCCATGCCTCTTTTAATACACGACAATATCCTGCTGGCCTTTGAAGCAGCTGATTGACACTGCATGCTGTTATTTAGTTTATGATTTACAAGTACACCCAGATCCTTCTCATCAAGTGACTCCCCCAGTGTAGCTCCCCCTAGGACATATGATGCTTGCAGGTTGTTCGTACCCAGATGCATAACTTTACATTTATCTACATTAAACTTCATCTGCCAAGTGGATGCCCAAACACTTAGTTTGTTTAAATCTGCCTGCAATTCATGAACATCTTCCATATACTGAACTATATTACATAGCTTGGTGTCATCTGCAAACATAGAAATAGTGCTATTAATCCCCTGCTCTATATCATTAATAAATAAGTTGAATAATAGTGGTCACAGCACTGAACCCTGGGGTACACCACTTATAACCGGGGACCATTCAGAGAAGGAATCATTGACCACAACTCTCTGGATAAGGTCCTTGAGCCAATTCTCAATCCAATTACAAACTATATTTTCTAAACCTATAGTCCTTAATTTACCCATTAGGCGTCTATGGGGGACAGTGTCAAATGCCTTTGCAAAGTCCAAAAACACTAAATCCACAGCGGCCCCTGTGTCTAGGCTTCTGCTCACCTCTTCATATAAACACTATATCCACAGCGGCCCCTCTGTCTAGGCTTCTGCTCACCTCTTCATATAAACACTATATCCACAGTGGCCCCTGTGTCTAGACTTCTGCTCACCTCTTCATAAAAACAGATTAGGTTAGTTTGACAACTTCTGTCCTTAGTAAAACCGTGCTGGCTGTCACTTATAATGCTATTTTTTGTCACATAATCCTGTATATAGTCCCTCAATAGCCCCTCAAACATTTTCCCCACGATGGATGTTAAGCTTACTGGTCTATAATTACCCGGGGAAGACCTAGAGCCCTTTTTGAAAATAGGCACCACATTTGCGCTGCACCAGTCCCTTGGCACTATACCAGTCACTAGAGATTCTCTGAATATTATGAAAAGGGGGACAGAAATAACTGAACTAAGCACTTTAAGAATTCTAGGGTGTATCCCATCTGGTCCCGGGGCCTTGTGCACATTTATTTTATTTAATTTAGCTTGGACCATCTCTACATTCATCCAATTCCGTATATCAACTGATATATTAACAGCACTGGCAGCGGCTACATCAGCTGCTCTTTCTTCAGTTGTATATACAGAGCTAAAGAACCCATTTAGTAACTCTGCCTTCTCTTGATCCCCTGTGATCAACTCCCCATTACCATTATCTAGGGGTCCTACATGTTCAGACCTTGGCTTTTTAGCATTTATATACTTGAAGAATTTTTTGGGATTTGTTTTACTATCCTTGGCCACCTGCCTTTCATTTTGTATTTTTGCTAATTTTATTACATTTTTACAGATTTTATTAAGCTCTTTATATTTTACAAAGGCTTCAGACGTACCCTCAGATTTGTATTTTTTAAATGCCCTTTTTTTGTCATGTATTGCCCCTTTCACAGAAGGTGTAAGCCATGTGGGGTTTAATTTGAGTCGTTTATACTTGTTACCTATAGGAATACATTTTGCACTATAATAACCCAAAGTAGATTTGAAAATCTCCCATTTATCATTTGTCCCATTATTTGACATTAGTTCTTCCCAGTCTATATCCTGAATTGCCGCCTTCATCCTGGGGAAATTGGCTTTCTTAAAATTAAATGTTTTTGCCCTCCCAGCCTGTGTTTGTTTTTTACAGTATAGGTAAATGTAACTATATTGTGATCACTGTTACCGAGGTTTTCACGAACATTGACGTTCCCAACAAGATCTGCATTATTAGAAATGACCAGATCCAACAGAGCTTCACCTCTAGTTGGGTCTTCCACAAACTGGCCCATAAAATTTTCCTGCAACAGGTTGAGGAAATGTCTCCCCTTAGATAATGTCAGATTAGACAAATGGGCTCTGAGCCTTAAGGCCCAACCTAGGCTTCGTCATTAAGGGGTTAAGTCCTGTAAGTTGTGAGTAGGGGTCTCCATGGATTGGATTTGTTTTTCCAGCACATCTCACAGATGATTGATTGAATTAAGAATATGGAGGCCAGGTCAACACCTTGAACTCTTTGCCATGTTCCTCACATCAGTCCTGAACGATTTTTGCAGTGTGGCGGGGGCATTATCCTGCTGTAAGACAGCACTGACATTAAAGAATACCTTTACCATGAAGAGGTGGATTTGTCTGTAGCAATGTTTAGGTAGGTGGTCTGTGACAAAAAACAGTATGGGAATATCAAAATAACCACCATAAATTCCCCATAGAAAATTGTGCCATAATCTGTCAAATCAGATGAAATTCTAGTGTTGGGTCCCAGTGACTCCAACTGAGGGGCTTGCATTTAAAAAAAATAAAAAAATCATTATTAGTTTTTAGCATTGGATAAAGCAAAGGAGAAACAACAGGAACCTCTCAGAGGAACCTCTCAGAGAGCGGCGCTGTGCTCCGTATACTGCACGAGCAGTAGTACAGCGAGTACATAGAGTACAGCGGGGCCGATCATATGACGAAGAGTCGTGTCGTCACCAAAGAAGACTGTACAACTAGACTTCCGGTTCCTCATCAGCGCTATAAAAATCTATGAAAATCTCAGAAACAGCACCAAGGGGGACGGGAATGTATATTAGCGAGTTTACTCACATGTAGCATCTATGGCCAGGGGCCGTCGGTTCCACTCACCTCCTGACGCCCACAGCCATGGATCTGTGAGCGCTGGTCCCCATCTCACTTCCGCTCCGGTCCGCCAGTGTGACGAATGGAAGACAGCATTTAACACCCGTGACGGGCACTACAAATACGTAGTGATGCCCTTCGGACTGTGTAACGCTCCCGCAGTGTTTCAGGAACTCGTTAATGATATCTTCCGAGATCTCCTCTATATCTGTGTTGTTGTTTATCTCGATGATATTTTGATTTTCTCCCCAAGCTGATATTTATACGCCAAGCTGGAGAAGTGCGTCTTTGAGAGGAGTTCTCTGCACTTCCTGGGCTACATCATATCGGATCAAGGTCTCAAGATGGATCCTGAGAAAGTGAGAGCTGTCCTGGAGTGGCCACGTCCTCAAGGTCTGAGGTCCATACAGCGTTTCCTGGGATTTGCCAATTTCTACCGGCAGTTTATCCCAAACGTCTCATCGCTGACATCTCCTATTTCCACCCTTACCAAGAACGATGTGAACGCCAAGGTGTGGACCCCAGAGGCAGAGTCCACATTTTTTAGTCTCAAAAAAGCCTTTACTTCTGCCTCAATCCTCTATCATCCTGACGTATATATACAGTTTTCTTTGGAGGTGGACGCCTCTTATGTTGGTGCAGGCGCACTTCTGTTCCAGAGGAGCCCCAAAGGAAAGGCAGTAGTATGTGGCTACTACTCGAGACTTTTTTCTTCTGCAGAGCGCATTTACTCTGTTGGGGATCAGGAGCTACTGGCCATCAAATTGGCTCTGGAGAAGTAGAGCCATCTGCTGGAGGGCGCAGCTCACCCCATCCTAATCTACACCGACCACATGAACCTCACCTACCTTCAGTCCGCTCAACGACTAAATCCCTGTCACGCAGAGTGGCCGCTGACAGGAATGTGAGGGCCGATGCCCTGTCCAGGTCATTTGAAACGGATAACACGGTGGAGTCTCTTCAAACTATTATAGACCTGTCCTGCATTATCACTGCCAATCCTTTGCAGGTTAGAGACATCCCTCCGGGGAGGACTTTTGTTCGATTAGCAGGCAGGAGAAGAATTCTCCGATGGGGACACAGTTCTAAACTGGCTGGGCACCCTGGTGTTTGTAAAACCCGAGACCTGATTGCTCGTCACTTTTGGTGGCCCACGCTGCCCAAGGATGTTGTGGACTTTGTCTCTTCTTGCACGGTGTGTGCTTCTAACAAGGTTACTAATTCCAAGCCTGCCGGCCTCCATCAACCTGTGCCTATACCCAATGCCACCTTGCAGCACATTGTGATGGACTTTGTCACTGACCTTCCTCCCTCAGCAGGATGCAACACTGTCTGGGTGGTGGTGGACCGGTTCTCGAAGATGGCACAATTTATCCCGCTGACCGGCCTACCTTCTGTTCCCCGAATGGCGAATCTCTTCATCCAGCACATCTACCGCTTGCATGGCTTGCCCTTCACATTGTGTCTGATCGGGGGTTTCAGTTTACCTCGAGGTTCTGGAGGGCTCTCTGTAAACTCCTGGATGTGATATTGGACTTTTCCACAGCCTATCACCCCCGGTCCAATGGGCAAGTCGAGAGGATCAACCAGATCATGGAGAATTATCTCCGTCACTTCATTTCCTTACAGCATGATAACTGGGTACAGCTTCTTCCTTGAGCCGAGTTCTCGTACAACAACCACACAAGCGAGTCCACCACTTCCACTCCGTTTTACATTGTATACGGTCAACATCCTAGAGTCCCTCTTCCAGTGTCTACTACTTCTCAGGTACCCGCTGCTGACTCTGCATTTGGGGACTTCCTGTAAATTTGGCAACAGATCCGGGCATGAAGCGAAAAGCGGATACAAGAAGAGAGCCGCCGCAGTATTTTCCAAGTACCAAAGTCTGGCTGTCCTCATGGAACATTCGTTTGAGGGTGCCTTCATACAAGTTTGCTCCCAGGTTTCTCTGTCCTTTTGAGATTCGGCAACAGATTAACCCTGTCTCCTATAAACTGCTGCTGCCTCCTACCCTCAGAATCCCCAACTCCTTTCATGTGTCCCTCCTGAAACCAGTGGTCCTGAACTGCTACAGCAAGACTTCCTGTTCCACAACTGCTCCCAGCGGTTCTTCTGATGTGTTCGAGGTGAGGGAGATCCTGGACTGCAAGAGGGTAGGAGGAAGGACTTTCTATTTGGTGGACTGGAGAGGCTTTAGTCCTGAGGAGAGGTCCTGGGAGCCGGAGGAGAACCTTGATGCCTCTGCTCTTAAGAAGCTCCTCTCGCTCTAGTCCCAAGAAGAGGGGGCGTAAGAGGGGGGATACTGTAGCGTCCAGGGCCATCGGGTCCACTCACCTGACGCCCGCAGCCATGGATCTGTGAGCGCTGGTTCTCATCTCCTTCCCAGGAGACGCCAGCGCTCACTTCTGCTACGATCTGCTCTGTCCCGTAGGGTGCGCGCGCACGCTCGTGCCCTCTCTTAAAGGGCCAGCGCACGCACATGTAGGAAATCACCATCATCAACACACATGATTTCCTGGACTATAAGAAGGGCCCAACCCATCTGATCCTTGCCTGAGCATTGTTAGTATACCCCAAGTCTGTCTTTCACTTCAGAGACTGTGCACGCGTGCACACAGCTCTATGCCCTGGCTGTTGCTAACAGCCATGGGCACTGGGCAGAATGTCAGGGGTCAATCTTTTGGCCCCTGAACATGTGATCGCTGTGACAACCAATCACAGCGATCACATGCATTTCTGCATAGAAAACAGTGTGCACTCGATCGCGTGCACACAGCCCTGTGCCCACGCTGTTACCAACAGCTCTGGGCACTGGGCAGAGTATCAGGGACCAATCTGATGGTCCCTGAACATGTGGTCACTGTGAAAACCTATCACAGCGACCACATTTGTTTTATTTTGACTTTTCTGGCAGTAAATCTCCTGCCTCTTTTCTTCTCCTCAAACATTGTTTCAGTTTGAGGAGAAGAAGAGACTCGGGAGAATTGCTGCCAGAAGAATACAGTTACAGTTACAAAAAAATACAGTTAGACTCATAAAACATTCTCTGTATAGATAGATTTCTATCTATCTATACAATCTATCTATCCATCTATCTTTTTTTCTATCTACCTTTCTTTCTTTTATTCTATTAGAATAGGCAGGTAGGGAGTATATAATTATATATATATCCACATATATATATAATTAATATAGCAATAGCGGTTTATTTTTTGTTAGCGGTAGTGTAGATATATATAGCAGTTAGTTTGTGTGTTTTATAGAAAAAAAAATAATAATTTGTTTAGTTAGTGTTAGTTACGTTATGGCGAGGAAGTTGTTTAGCGCCAAGGAGGCATACGCCATGCTGTGGTCTGAGTCGGAGACCGCATCAGAGATGGCGTCCGAGATGGAACCTGTTTTAGGTAGTGACGATGACAGCGTCACTTCAGGTTCATCTTCAGGGAACGTTGTCCCTGATGCAGTTGAAACTCCAGAACATGAAAGCGCAGGGCCAAGTAGCGCTGTAGCACAGGACAGCCTGGTCCCTTCAGTCCAGGCTCTTGTATGGGCACCTGCCCCATCTTTTGGGCCTAGAATCCACGGATTTACTGCCACTCCTGGCATAACCGTGGACAATACAAATTTTGTCCAAATGGATTACTTCCATTTATTTATAACGGACGACATCCTAAATCAGATTGTCCACGAAACAAATTTATATGCCACGCAATATATAAGGCAGAAACCTTCATCCACCCATGCCAGAGATTGGACGCCCACCAATTAGCAGGAATTAAAAAATTTTTTGGGGCTCACCCTAAATATGGGTATTGTCAAAAAGCCCTCCATTAGGTCTTACTGGTCAACAAGACCCGCCCAAGCCACCCCAGTATATTCTGCAGTAATGCCCAGGTCTCGTTATGAGACAATAATGAGGTTCCTCCACTTCAATGACAACGCACAGGCCCCCCCAAGTACCGATGCAAACCGGGATCGGTTGTTCAAAATAAGACCGCTAGTAAATTCCCTGAATAATTTATTTCTGCAACTCTACACCCCTGAGCAGAATGTAAGTGTGGACGAATCCCTCCTCAACTTTCATGGCAGACTTAGCTTTCGCCAATATCTACCTTCCAAAAGGGCAAGATATGGCGTTAAGCTCTACAAACTGTGTGAAAGCGGGTCAGGATATACCACCGCCTTCAGGATTTATGAAGGGCGGGACCGCTCAATAAATGTTCCTGGATGCCCCCCTGATCTTTCCACCAGCAGTAAGATCGTGTGGGAGATAATGCAGCCTCTGCTTCACCAGGGGTACCACCTGTACTGTGATCATTTTTATTCCAGTGTGCCCGTTTAGGCATTTGCATGCTGCAAGGACTGGGGCATGTGGTACCATGCGCAAAAACAGAATTGGTTTTCCACAGCAATTAGTGGGGAAGCGCATGGTAAAGGGGGTCTCCTGTGCTTATGCATCTGAAGAATTGCTGGCGGTCAATTTCAGGGATCGCAAAGATGTGTATGTGCTAAGCACGATTCATACCGCAGGAACAGTGGCAGTGAGGGAAAGAGGGGCAACATCGGACAAGCACAAACCAGTGATCGGGTCCGAATATAACAAGTACATGGGGGGGTGGATTTAAGCGACCAGGTTTTACAGCCCTATTTAGTAAAACGCCAAACTAAAACCTGGTACAAAAAAGTGGCCATTTATCTGTTACAGGTGGCAAATCCACAACTCATTTGTGCTCTACAAAAAAAACAGAGGCAGAGACACATACCTGGATTTCCAGGAGAAAATTATTGAGGGCCTCATTTTTGATGTTCAGGACACCCGAGAATGCCCCCAGTCTGAGGATGTCACGCGACTGACTGAAAGACACTTCATCAGTCGGATTCCCCCAACACCAACCAGAAGCAACCCCCAGAAAAAGTGCCGCGTCTGCAGAAAAGACCGGCACCGCAAAGATTCCCGATATTTCTGTCCCTCATGTCCCTTACAACCAGGCCTGGGCATTGAGCCATGTTTTAAAAAATACCACACTGTTCTGCATTATTAGATTTTAGTTAATTCGTTGAAAATATATTTGCCCTACATTACGTTTTTATTTTTCCCCTGATTTTACTCCAAGGGTGGGGGAGGGAATGGGTGGGGGGTGGATGTCATGTTTGCATGTTCTCTATAGTTCATCTGCTGGAGAGCTCCATTTGCATAAACCTGCAATTTCTTATTTTAGAAAACCCAAAAAAATAAATTCCCATTCTACCCCTAGATGAATATTTTGGGATTTCGGCTTCAAGAGCAGATATTTTGGACGTGTTATAGAAACTCTGTTGAGTTTTGTAAAACCAGCTTTGAAAAAAAGTGATTTGTGAAATAATCTTCTTCTATCGTCCGCCCTCCTACTTCTCTATGTGATAATAAGACACACATATTTGGTATCCCCATGCACAGGAGAAGTGGCAGAAAGTGAAAGGAGATTATTTTTGTCCGTGGTCTATGCCGTGTGTGAAAAATGCTGGTATAAACTGACGTATTTGCTAAAAAATTGCTAATTTTATTTTGATCCATCTTATTCAAGAAACTTTCAGAAGAAAACTGGACAGTCTAAAAATATGATAAACCCCTTGAAGGAAACCTTGTGGGGTCTACTTGTGTGAATGAAGTCATTTATGGGGTGATTCTAATGTTTCAGCAGCATTAGGCCCCCCAGAAAACAGTATGCGGCTATAAAGTCAAGTGCAGAATTCCTGGACCAAAAAGCCTCCTTTTATGCCAAGCCCTGGCACATGCCCGCACAGTGAATAAGGCACACATATTTGGTATCCCCATGCACAGGAGAAGTGGCAGAATGTGAAAGGAGATTAATTTTGTCTGTGGTTCATTTTGTGTGGGAAAAAGCTATCATAAACTGACGCAATTGCTAAATTCTTGCATTTTTTTCCAATTTTGCCCACTTTAGAGAAAGAAATAAAAATGATATATACTGACAAATGCCACTAAAACAAAGCCCTATCTGTCCTTTAAGAAGAGTGTAAAATTCAACGATGAACTTTATTCACCTGCAGAGTTATAGTCATCTAAAGAAGCGCTCTGGTCATTTAGCTGTAAAACAGCCTAGTCCTTAACCGGTTAAAGGTCTGTGTCCATACATACTGACAGTTTCCAATCATCGCTGACGAAATGCCTTCGTCCGGGGGTGGCGTCTCTCCAGTGGGACCCTCCATTTACATGCACAGCATCCAATCAGGCATGATAGGGGCGTTACTCATCCAGGCAATGTGTTAGCTCGTACTGGCGTCATGCGCCAGGTCTAAAGATGGCCGACGGCACACTCCTGGCCACGCGTCATCCAGGCGGGCGGGGGATCGACGACGGCTGACGTCGCGAAGCCCCGCCCACTGGGATATAGACGCACGAGCAACGAGATAGCCCAGTCACTCCCCCTGGCGTAAGCGCACAGCTGTACATGCCTGGATATATAGGTGGGTATGGATACAGATTAGCCTGACTGGACGATGTCGCAACAAAAGACATAGTATTGATTTATACATTGGATGAAGTACCAAACTGACAGTATGGCGATGGCGTTATGAACTATAATTCTATCATCGATCATGGTTATATGTCAAGCACATCATTGAGAAATAAATGCATAAAAATAAATAGATTAAAAATATATTTATATTATGTATGATGGTGATATGAAATAAAGTGACCCGAAATTGGTAAAACATTATATGTTGTATGTTTTTATGTGTGATAAAAAAGTGAGTAGAACCTATGTATAAAATTGGTTATGTGAATTCATATAGTATAAGTGTACACAAAACTATGTATATACAAAAAAATATAACTATATATCATGAAAAATAAAAAATCTATATATATTAAGTGACATGTATAGATATGCATATTTAGACATATAAATAAATATGCAAGTGCAAAAACGAATAAAAATATAAATAGAAGAGAAATGACATTAGTGAAGAAAAAAGTATACGTACATGGTACAGAAAGATATTCCAAACATGACTGTGTGTGTGAATAAAAGGTGAAAAGCGTGTAACCAATGTGGAAACAAAGAATAATAGAAATATATACAACAGATGCATAAAATATACGCATGTATAAGCTATATATAATAAAAATGCTCATAAAATACATTTAGTGCATTTAATCAAATAAATGTATATTTCTATGCAATCATATAACCAAAATGGATCAATATGCATATTATTGTTATATGAGTCATTATTCGCTATATTAGCCACATGTCTTCATAGAAATATTCGTACTTCCGAGGTCACCCAATAAAGTAGCGACACAACTATCTGTAGAGAAACTGAAAAATGGAGGGCAAATTAATAACAATACAAATTAAAATAAAATATATACAACGTACATTTATGTTATAAAGAGTGACCCACTGGAGGTCAATGGTCAGAGAAATGGAGCAAAATTCACATTTTCATTTAGTCCAAGTGGACGCAGAGTCCCCAGAGTCCAGATCCACTTTGATTCACACTGAGCCAGTTTTTTTTTATATATCGCCTTTACGAATATTTGGTTCGATGCAATCAATGCCCCTAACTTTCAATTTCGTCGGGTCACATGCATGGTGTGTCTTAAAGTGTGTCTACAGCTTTTAAAGTTTCTAATGTTTCAATGGCCCCCGCTCCCATGATGTCTCTTACATGTTCTCTAACCCGGATCTTAAATTCTCTGGATGTGAGACCAATATATATTTTGGGGTATGGGCATGTAGCATAGTAAACTACTGCTTTTGTTGAACACGAAATTGAATGCGTAATGGTAAAGGTTTTCTTACCTGCTGAATAAGAAAAAGAGGTCGCCCTCTCAATGTTGGGGCACGCAACACAACTTCCACATGCTCTACAGCCCCATTTTGGGTACCAAATGGGAACTTCAAGTCATTACGTTGATAGTAGCTCTTGACAAGATAGTCTTTGAGGTTTTGTGATCGTCTCGCAGAGATACTTGGGTACTTGGTGATATCTTTTTCTATTGTGGGGTCTGTGAGTAAAATGGGCCAAAATTGTTTAATTATTCCCTTCATTTGAAACCAGCGTGATTGGTAGTTTGTTGTAAATCTTACCTGTACTTCAGACTGGCTTTTCGGTTTAGGGAATAAAAGATTCTCTCTCGGAGTACTTTTGGCACGATAGTACGCTTTTTTGATCGATCTTTTGCTATATCCGCGGGCCAGAAAACGATTAGTGAGGTCATAGGCTTGTTTTTCAAAGACCTCTATAGAGAAACAAATCCTTCTGATCCTGAAGAATTGGCCTGTTGGTACTGCCCATATAGTCTGTTTGGGGTGAGAAGAAGAAGCATGAAGAAAAGAGTTTACCGCAGTGGTTTTACGGAATACATCAGTTTGGAGGAAACCATTAGAGTCCCGTAATAGTTTAATGTCCAAAAATTCTGCTTGATGTTTATTAGAATGATAGGTTAACTTGATATTGAAGTCATTTTTGTTCAAGTCATGTATAAAAGTGGCAAGTGATGCCGGCGTATCTTTCCAGATGAGCAGGATGTCATCAATGTATCGGGACAAAAAAATATGACCTGGTCCATTGAGACACCCTGCCCACCCTGGAAAAGATCCCTCTCCCACAGCCCGAGGAACAAATTGGCATATGAGGGTGCACAGGCCGCCCCCATTGCCGTTCCCTGGAGCTGTAGGTAGAAAGACCAGTTAAAAATGAAAAAGTTGTGAATAAGGGCGAATTCAAGTAAGGTAAGTATAAACTTAGAGAAATTAGTTTCCATGTTTCCTGTGTTGAGAAAGAATTCAGCTGCTTTGAGTCCGTCAGCATGACGTATACTGGTGTATAGCGACTCAACGTCGCAAGTGACTGACAACATATCATCCTCTATATTGATTCCGTCAACCCTTTGCAGAAGATCTGCTGTGTCTCGTACGTATGATGGTAAGCACTCGACAAATCCCTTTAAATTATAGTCAATAAAGTTACAGTTTTTTTCTGTCATATTACCCCTACCTGATATGATGGGCCTTCCTGGAGGAATCTTAGAGTCTTTATGGACTTTAGGTAGTAAGTAGAGGGTTTGGATTGTCGGTTCAACTGGTGTAAGTGCTTTGTAAAGCTCCTTTGTGATGGTGTTGTCAAATAGGGCTTTATTCAATATTTTTAGAGTAAATACAGATAGACCTACAAAATTATTATAATCCCCAGACCTCCCTAAACAAAAACAGACCCCTAAATAATTACAGACCCCAGATCAGACCCCTAAAGAAATGCAGACCCCAGACCAGACCCCTAAATAAATACAGACCCCAGACCAGACCGCTAAATAAATGCAGACCCCAGACCAGACCCCTAAATAAATGCAGACCCCAGACCAGACCCCTAAATAAATACAGACCAAAGACTAGACCCCTAAATGAATACAGACCCCAGACCAGACCCCTAAATAAATACAGACCCCAGACTACACCCCTATATAAATACTGACCCAAGAATATGCCCCTAAATCAATGCAGACCGCAGAACAGACCCCTAAACAAATACAGACCCCAGACTGGACCCCTAAATAAATGCAGACCCCTGACTAGACCTCTAAATAAATGCAGACCCCAGACTAGACCCCTAAATAAATACAGACCCCAGACCAGACTCCTAAATAAATACAGACCCCAGACTAGACCCCTAAATAAATGCAGACCCCAGACTAGACACCTAAATCAATGGAGACCCCAGACCAGACACCTAAATCAATGTAGACCACAGACCAGACCACTAAATAATTACAGACCCCAGACCATATCCCTAAATGAATTCAGACTACAGACCTAACCCCTAAATAAATACAGACCCCAGACTAGACCTCTAAATAAATGCAGACCCCTAAATAAATACAGACCCCAGACCCCTAACAAAATACAGACCCCAGACCAGACCCCTAAATAAATACAGACCCCAGACTAGACCCCTTAATAAATACAGACCCCTAAATATAAACCCAGATTCTATATTTGTTTGGAGTCTTACTGGTGTTTCCGTTTATAATGTGGGGGTACATGTAAGCGGGGCGGAGTATATAAGGGGCATAGTCAGGGGGTATAATAATGGGGTAAAAAAAATAATAAATAATCCATAGATGTGTGTTACGCTGTGACACAATCCTTTCTGCACAGGCCGGTGTCGCACTGATATATGGCGTCCTTCCTTATCCCCCGTTTGGTCCACACTCCGCACCTTTGCAGTTTGGGGAGTTTTGCTGTGAAGTGTTGTCCTGGTATAATACGGGCACCGTCGCTTCCAGCGGATATGTTTGGGCCCTCCCCTTCCTGGTTCCCTAATTTTAGAACCTTAATAATTCGCCACTTGAAACAGAAGAAATGTTCCCCTCGGGCACAACTGCATATTTTTTTATTTCCTGGCTTATTGGAGTCATAACTAATTTTATTTTTCATAGACGTAGTGGTATGAGGGCTGGTTTGTTGCGGGACGAGCTGTAGCGATTATTGGTACCATTTTGGGGTACATGCGACTTTTTGATCACCTTTTATCCTATTTTTTGGGAGGCCAGGTAAACAAAAAAACGCAATTCTGGCACAGATTTTTTAGTTTTTTTCATACAGTGTTCACCACGCGTTATAAACTACATGTTACCTTTATTCTGCGGGTCAGTACGATTCCGGCAATACCTAATTTATAGAACTTTTTTATGTTTTACAACTTTTTGCACAATAAAATTACTTTTGTAAAAAGAATGTATTTTTTCTGTCGCCAAGTTGTGAGAACCATAACGTTTTAATATTTTTGTCGCCGGAGCTGTACGAGGGCTTGTTTTTTGCGGGACGAGCTATAGTTTTTATAGGTACCATTTTTGGATACGGGCGACTTTTTGATCACTTTTTTATTCCAATATTTGTAGGGCAAAGTGACCAAAAAACAGAAACTCTGGTATAGTTTTTTACGGGTTTTTTTTTACGCTGTTCACCGCGTGCAATAAATAATATAATATTTTGATACCTCAGGTCGTTAGGGTCGCGGCGATGCCAAATACGTATGGTTTATTATTTTTTTTCAATAATAAAGGACTTGATAAGAGAAAAAGGGCAATTGTGTTTTATTTTATTACTTGAAACTTTTATTGTTTTCAAACTTTTATTTTTTTCACTTTCTTTTACACTTTTTCATACTTTCTTTTACACTTTTTTTCAAGTCTCACTAGGGGACTTGAAGTTCCAACTGTCTGATGTTTTTTTTCTAATACATTGAACTACCTACGTAGTGCAATGTATTAGATCTGTCAGTTATTCACTGACAGCAAGCCAATTAGGCTTCCCCTTCTGGCGGGGCCTAATCGGCTTCCGTAATGGCAGAGCAGGAGGCCACTGTGTCTCCTGTTGCCATAGCAGCAGTCGCCAGTCCTGATTGCCTGTCAGAGCTGGTGATCTGCTAGTAACCACTACGATGCAGCAATCGCTTTCGATTGCTGCATCGAAGGGGTTAATGGCAGGGATCGGAGCTAGCTCCGGTTCCTGCCATTACAGGTGGATGTCCGCTGTAACATACAGCTGACTTCCACCACTGATGACGACGGATCAGCTCCTGAGCCGGCGCCATCTTGCCGGTGGCTACGGAAGCCAATCAGGCTCCGACGCCGGGCGGATCTTGACCGGCTTCCGTGCTAGGCAGACCGGAAGGCCAGTATTAGGCCTCCGGATGCCATTGCAGCCACCGGAACCCCGGCAATTTCATTGCTGGGGTTCCGATGAGCTGCAAACACCTTAAGTGCAGCACTCGCGTTTGAGCGCTGCACTTAAGGGGTTAATGGCGGGGATCAAAGCTAATTTCAGTCCCCGCCATTACAGCCGGATGTCAGCTGTAAGATACAGCTGAGATCCGGTGATGATGGCACAGACTCAGATTCAGAGACGGTGCCAAACATTTGGCGTATGGATACGGCAATTTGCGGGAAGTCATAGCTTTCCATGGCGTACCCATACGGCAAATGTCGGGAAGGGGTTAATGTAAGGATGTGTACACTTAATTGTGCAGCAACGCTTGTTGTCTCCATTCTATGTCAGTGTGGGAAGTAGATGTCCGGCCTTATGATTTTGTGATATGTGATAGACCCAGAATCCCAATCACCAAACCAAAGAATGCAAAATAAAGACACAAAACATTATAATTGGGTGTTAAATGATCAAAACTTTTATTATATTATATGACCAAACCCAAAATGGCAAACCTCCGACTCACGAAGAGTCACCCTCCAGCACGCAGGAAAGGAAAAACCCCCTGTGGGGGAAACCTCTAGGGAAACCATGGCTGGAGGATTGCCCTTCCTCTGGGCTTAGAAGGTGCCAAAATATCATTTGTAGCAGAATTTGTACGTTTTCTCAGATTTTCAAGGAAAGACAATACAATGAACGAACGACATAAAACACATAAATCGGCTGATCTGGTTGGCTAGGCGGATGTCTCTCTACCTGGGCACTCATTAAAATAAATGGGCGATCCACGGATGAGACGGGTCCTCCAGATGCCTCCTTGTAGCACCTGTCTCTGCTCTGGCTAATAGAGGGGGATCTCCTGCTGGAATCCCCCCTCTATTACAGACAACCCGTATGAAGAGGATGGCATCACTGTGATGAAGAAGTGGTCTGGGGTGAAGGGTTTCCCTGCTAGAACCTCCAAATTACATCAGGTCGGTATTGGTGGGGAAGTCAAGCTCAAGGTCCTCAGTCCCATCCAATATGGCGCTGAATGTGGCAGTAAAACCTTCTAATATGGAATCTTCTTTATGTCATAAACATTTGTATTTATGACATCAGCACCTTCATCATCATTACTACAGGAATTTATTACCACTGCACAACTCATACATTGTGACGTCACCCACAGTGGTCTGAAGTGTTAACCCTTTAATGACTGGCAGTGTACTTACCACAGAGGCCATAAAGCTGAATAGAACATATCAGCGGCCATAAAGGAAAAGGGATAATGCAGGGAGCATCTCCGCACAAGAACTATCCATGACAAAGGGTTGTCCAGGATAAGATAACTTGTCTGCTTTCTCCAAAAACCAGCACCACACCTGTCCATAGGTTGTGTGTGGTACTACAGCTCATTACCATTCACTTCAATGGAGCAAACCTGCAATACCAGATACAACCTGTGGATAGGTGTGGTGCTGTTTTTGGAAGAAAGCAGACATATTTTTCTAATCGTGCACAGCTCCTGTTAGAAATAGTTCAAAAAAAGTGGGGGGAGAAGGAGAAGAAGGGGAGAGGGAAAGAAGAAATTAAAAAAAGGGAAAAAGGGGAACTCTGAGGTAAAAGAAATCAAACTAGACTGAAAGGAGTCTGCTGGAGGTGCCAGATGGAAAGACAGATTCTGCCATGGGGACCAGATTAGTTGAAATGTATCTTGAAGGGGGGCTTCAGAGAGTGGGTTTTAACCCCTTCCCGCCCTATGAAGTGCTGTTGCATTAAAAAACTATGCAGTTCATCTTCGAATGCAGCGTCACAAAAACAAATTATTTTGTAAAAAATAAAACTATATAAATTTGGTATCGCCATAATCGTAGCGACCCGCAGAATCAAGTTATCATGCAATTCATGCCGCCCGATGAACACTGTAAAATCAAAACAGAAATGGCGGAATTACAGGTTTTTTTTCAATTCACCCCACAAAATGTAGGTTTTTAAAAAAAAAAAATTAATACATTATATGGTACATTAGTCCGCAGGGTAAATTCCACATAAACAGCGCCATTCATCGGTTAACTGTTTAAATGATACCAGTTCAAGTGACCTTTATCGAGAAACACCATAAGAAATGTTTTCACAATTAACCTTCTAATTGGGCCTAGCATGTGTGGTACTGTCTGCTAAGCCGTTGTATCTAAGCATATTATATGTGATACTGTCTGCTGAGCCGCTGTCTCCTATCAAGTAGCAGAGCTATCAGGTGTCATAGTGTAATGAAACGGGGTAGGGAGACAGACAGGTGAGCCCTAATCTACCCGAAACTCAGTCCCTGCCTACTTGCACGGCCCGTCCTAAGTGACGGCGTACAACTGGGCGATGGTCGATACGCTCAATAAGTGCAAGACAGACAACACAAGACAAGGGCACACAGAAGATAAAGGGGGAGGTAGGGGCAGTTGCCCACGGCAACACCGTGCGCAACAGGCAGTGGTGAACGAGCCGAGACAAACCAGGAGAGTACGAAGTAGCAAATCAGAGCAGGAGAATAGTCAGTCAAGCCAGGGTCAATAAGTAACAGCGGTCAATAAGGTAAGTAGCAAGAATCGCAGAGCCAGGAAACCAGACAATCACAGGCAAGGAACATGCTGCAAGTGAGGGTAAAAATAGACCAAGGGCAGGAGCTAGAACCGTCAGGCCAGGCTTTGATAGGTTCTCCCTCTCCTCAGCCTGCCAGCCTGAGTGGTAACAGATCGCGTCACTCGAGCAGACCTTGGAGCTGATGAAGGCTGATTAACCCCGGGCGTCGACACAGAACCTGTGTCTGGCAAACCCTTTACAGTACCCCCCTTTTTATGAGGGGCCACTGGACCCTTCCTAGGTGGGCCTGGCTTGTTGGGGAACCGAAATTGGAACTTGCTGAGCAATATACCGGCGTGAACATCCCGGGCGGGTACCCAAGTCCTCTCCTCAGCCCCGTATCCTCTCCAATGGACCAGGTACTGGAGGGAGCCTTGGACCATCCTGCTGTCCACAATCTTGGCTACCTCGAATTCTACCCCATCCGGAGTGAGAACAGGAACCGGAGGTTTCCTCGATGTAGCCAAGGACGGGGAGCAGCTTTTCAAGAGGGAGGCAAGGAAAACGTTGTGTATCTGAAAAGACGGGGGTAACTCCAGCCGGAAGGTGACAGGGTTGAGGACCTCAATAATTTTGTATGGCCCTATATACCAGGGAGCAAACTTCTTGGACGGAACTTTAAGGCGCAAATTTTTAGAAGACAGCCACACCAGATCCCCGACCACAAGCAGAGGGTTAGATGAACGTCTTTTATCTGCCTGAGTCTTTTTGATGATCTGGGACGCCTCAAGGTTCTTCTGAACCTAGGCCCAGACTGTGCACAGTTCCCGATGAACGACATCTACCTCGGTATTGTTGGAACCACCAGGTGAAACGGAGGAGAACCGTGGATTAAGCCCAAAATTACAGAAGAAGGGGGAAACCCCCGACGAGCTACTGACCCGGTTATTAAGGGAAAATTCGGCGAGGGGAATGAAGGAGACCCAATAATCTTGAAAGTTTGAGATAAAACAACTTTAGTATAGTTCCACAGACTGATTAGTCCTCTCAGTTTGGCCATTAGTTTCAGGATGGAAGGCCGAGGAAAAGGACAGATCAATCTCCAGCTTCTTACAGAAAGCTCTCCAAAACAATGAAACAAATTGTACCCCTCTGTCAGAAACAATATTGACCGGAACCCCATGACGCAGGATGTGTTTGACAAACAAGGTAGCTAACGTCTTGGCATTGGGTAGTTTCTTGAGGGGTGCAAAGTGGCACATCTTACTGAAGCGGTCTCCTACAACCCACACCACCGACGTGCCTTGGGACGGAGGCAGATCGGTGATAAAATCCATGGAGATATGGGTCCAAGTCTCTGGGGAATGGGCAAAGAACTTAGTAAACCCGCAGGTCGGGACCTGGGAGTCTTGGACCTAGTACAAATTTCACAAGCGGCGACGTAGGCCTTAACGTCTTTAAGCAACCCAGGCCACCAATAGGTTCTAGAAATGAGGTGCTTGGTACCCAGGATGCCTGGATGGCCAGATAGTGCGGAGTCGTGGTTCTCCCTGAGCAACCTTAGCCGGAATTGCAGGGGAACAAATAGCTTGTTCTCAGGAAGGTTCTCGGGAGCAGAAGCTTGATCAGCCGCAATTTCGGAGACTAAGTCTGAATCCACAGAGGATATGATTATACCTGGGGGCAAAATACAAGCGGAATCCTCCTCAAGAGAGGGGCTGGCCATGAAACTACGCGACAGAGCATCAGCTTTAACATTTTTTGTCTAACTCCAAGGACTTCCCAGCTACAGCGAACAGGCCTTGACCCCCTCAAGCCTGAGAGTCCCGCCACAACAAAATAGCCCTCCCAATGCCATCCTGCAAGCCCAAGCACCACAAATCCATTCCCACATCCATTCCCACATCATTCAGGTGAACACCATCTGCACTCCAATACGCTCCAACTCCAGCTTCCAAGTCCCAGTGCCGAACACATATGCCGCCATTCCGCGCAACAAATGCAGACACCGCCCTGTTAACTTTTATCCAGGCTTTGTTGATCCGCTCCACCGACCGTGCCAAACGCCAGGATTTTCTAGGCACAATATCCGACCACACCGTCATCAAGTTCGGGTACAACGACCACAGATGCAACAGATCGTGTTTTATGTCCCGAACCAACTCACGGAACGGGCGGGCCCCAAGATCGTTGCGCACAAGAAATCATCTAAATAATGAATGATCGAATCCACCCCCGCCACAGATTTGACCACCCATTCCAAAAATGAGCTAAACACCTCAAAGTACGCACAAGAAATGGAACAACCCAAGGGGAGACACTGATCCACATAAAAACCGCCCCCCCCCAAAAAACACCCCAGTAAACGCTGACTATCCGCATGCACCGGCAACAGCCGAAAAGCCGCCTCGACATCCGTCTTGAACATTAACGCCCCCTACCATGGAAACGCACCCACTGCACCGCCGCGTCGAATGACGTATACACGACCGAGCAAAGATCCCGATCTATCCCGTCATTAACCGACAAGCCCTTAGGATAAGACAAATAGTGAATCAAACGGTATTTGTTCGCCTCCTTCTTCGGGACAACCCCCAGCGGGGAGACGACCAAACCCGGGATGGGGAGAGAACTCAAGGGCCCCGCCATGCGCCCCAAATCCACCTCTTTTGCCAATTTCTCCCTAACCACGTCAGGATGCTGGTAAGCTGACTTCAGATTTTTTATGGAAAAGGGGACCCTGTGAGGAGGGGAGGGGATACAAAAACCCACATTAAAACCATCAAACCACAACTGCGCACTGGCCCTGTCCGGATAACTATTTAGAAACCTGACTATCCTTTCCAGCTTCACTGGCGTTACCCCCATGACTGGCGTTAAAACCCCCACCCCCACCTCATTTTCCCTTGTGCAAGCATTTGGATGCCCCGTGGGACGCCCCATTGCATTGAGCACAAAGGTGCTTGAACTTGCAACCTGCACCGAATTTACACTGCCCCTCATTGTATTGCCAGCACAGCTCGAGCTTTGCGTTGCCCCCTGAGCTGGATTGACCAGATTGGCCTGCTGCCCCCCCCCCCCGCTCCCGGGAAAGGATTGGCCCGTAACCAGAGGGCAATATCCTCGTGGTCCCACCTAATATTGGGCCGAACCGCCTTCCGTTGTCTAAACTGCTTGTCATAACGTAGCCAAGCTACCCCCCCATATACCCTATGTGCTTCCCCGATGGCATCCATATAGCAAAACAGGGGGGAGCAATATTCCGGAGCCTTTTCACCAATAACACTAGCCAAAATGGCGAACTCTTGCAACCAGTTAACAAATGTCTTAGGGATAAGGAGGTAACAACGCTTTTCCTCCTCCTCCTTCTTACTCTCATCTCGCTTCCCCTTCTCCAGATTAAATTTTTCCAGGGGCAACAATGAAAAAATTTCCACGTACTCGTCCTTCCAAATTTTTTCCCAAACTTCCTGCTTCAAGTGTGCCCCCAAAGGTCCTTCAAAACACACATAAACCTCCACCCTGGCTTTATCGTCCAACCGAACACCATCAACCGCCGCCGCCGAGTCGGTCTGAACAGACACCGCCACCGATTCCGTATTTGCTCCTACACTCGCAGCGACCGCCGCCGGGGCATTAAACCCTACCCTACCAGCCCCCACCCATGCCGCCACAGGAGACCGCGAAGGGGGCTCGGTGACCCCCGTCCCGTCGAGCCGGCCTAACAATTCCTTGACGCAACCAACCAACTCTCGCAGACTTTCCCCCCCACCCCCAACATTCCCAAACCCAGACCCCACATCACATAACCGCTCCTCAACCGCGGAACCCTCCCCCGAAACAGGAGACATAAGTATAGCAGGAAAAGGTAAAGATGGTGAAAACGACTCACCGAGCTGCACAGGTGCTGTGGACCCATCAGCTGGACCGTCCTGTCCACGAAGCTCCCCATCCTCAAGGTCTTCGGCAGATCTGGTCCCAGTTCCATGGCAGAACGCACAGGCGTGCTCAACGGCCGGAACCGAGGTGGGTGAGGGGCGGGCTCCCAAGCTCTCTCTCTGGTAGTCGACCGACACCAGAGGGCCGGCAGCTCGCTGCCCGGAAGTCACCCTCGAAACAGACGACTTAGGCCTGCGGCCCAATGCAGGTCCCTTGCTTCCACCGGATCGCCGTGGGGCTCCACACCCAGCCGGCACATCACCAGGGGCAGCCGTCCGAACCATGGAACCCGGCGTAGAACTGGCGAGTGGAGGGGTGATCGGAAGTAGAGGCTGCACCCACCCCACTTCCGCTGGACTCCACTGCGAAGTGGGATTCCTTCCGACCCTGGCACCGGCTGCAGTATCTGTGCTGCCAGACGCCCCAGCCGGAGGTTCCCTCACAGGGCTCCCTCTGTGGCGCCGAGTTCGACAAGCCACATCGAGGCTCAGCCTTTCTGGAGGACGCGAGCGCCGGACCCGGCGCGAGGGAGAGACAGCCGAAGGTACCGGAGCGTTGGCCACCGCTGCAGCTTGTTCCTCCAACCAGGCGGGGCCGAATGCAGCAGCCGCCGCCCGCATCTGCTCAATGAAGTGCTGCGCTGACATGAGGTAAGGTGGCCGCCGGATGGGAGATGCGTGGATGGATGTCTTACTCCGTGCGCTGCTCCCGACCAAAAGACCGGGAAGTCAGCGCACTTCCGGCTAACCCTCACCGGATCCCCTCCCTCTCCTAGACCATCCCCCTCCACTAACTCTCCCCTTTGGCTGTGACACGATCCTCCCTCCTATCCCCGTCATGTCTGGCCTACCCTCCATTGTGGCAGAGACCGTCCGGCCTGTGCTTTCTATGGTTTTGTGCTTGGGATTTTGGGTCTATCACATATCACAAAATCATAAGGCCGGACATCTACTTCCCACACTGACATAGAATGGAGACAACAAGCGTTGCTGCACACATCGATTACATTAAGATATTGTATTACGGTCTGTAGCCTTTGGGGGAATATATTAACCTTTCTACAACAGTTTACTAGCGTAGAAAATCCACAAAATGCGCAAATGTCAAAATTTTTGGGGGCAACAAATGGGCAGGGCTTAGCAGAAATGGCCAACAATTTTACTATAATTTACGCCAGTAACTGATGTAAATTATAGCAGAAATCTATATGTATAGTGCGGCCCAGATTTATCTCTGGGGGGCGTAACAAGGCAAAGGTCCGTGCCAGACCCATACCTCCCCACCAATCAGACTGTATGCCCCCCCAATCAGACAATAAAATACATTTTAAAAATGTACTTACCTCACCACTCCGTTTCTCCCTCCCGGATTCCCTCAGACTCTTACAGCAGGCCGCAGCATGTAGAAAGTACTGATGACAGGCCGCGTTGCAGCTAAAAGATGCGACACATTTATTAAGAGTAGTTCGCCTGTTAATAAATGTGTTGCATCTTACTCCAGCAAACTGTTTAATAGGACTGGTGTATGAAACGCCAGTATTAAAGGGAATGTGTCGCTAGAATTGTTTTTAGGGGACTGAGTGGCACTGAGTGGCGGGTAGATTAGGGCTCACCTGTCTGTCTCCCTACCCCGTCATTACATAATCACAGGCCCATATACCTTTTCTAAACTGGTCCCTGACACAACTATGGACCCTCTTGAGACCCTGGCTCAGCAAATGCAGGGCCTCTCCCTACAGGTCCAAGCCCTGGCTCAGAGGGGCAACCAGCGTGATGCTACCCTGGTAGTGCCCTACCTCACTTTTTTCTCCTTTCGGGAGAGTTGTAGGCTCTATTTCCGTCTAAGGCCCCACTCCTCAGGTTCTGAGAGCCAGCAAGTGGGTATAATTATGTCCCGGCTCCAGGACGGGCCCCAAGAATGGGCCTTCTCCTTGGCTCCTGACGCCCCTGAACTTTCCTCTGTTGATCTTTTTTTTTCTGCTCTCGGGCTCATCTATGACGAGACTGACAAGACTGCTTTTGCCGAGAGTCAGCTGGTGACCTTACGTCAGGGTAAGACACCCATTGAGGAGTACTGTTCTGACTTTAGAAAGTGGTGTGTAGCTTCTCGGTGGAATGACCCTGCCTTGAGGTGCCAGTTTAGATTGGGTCTGTCGAACGCCCTCAAAGACCTGTTAGTTAGCTATCCCTCTTCTGACTCCCTAGATCAGGTTATGGCTTTAGCGGTATGTCTTGACCGACGTCTCAGGGAACGACGACTTGAACGTTTTTGTGCTTTCTCCTCTGCCTCCCCCATGATGGCTCCCGAGGTTCCGTTGCTTCGTTCTTCCACGGAAAACTCGGATGAACCAATGCAACTCGGGGCCTCCGTGTCTCCCCAACAACGTAGAGAGCTCCGCAGGAAGAATGGTCTCTGCTTCTACTGTAGGGATGACAAGCATCAAGTGAACAACTGTCCTAGGCGTAAGAATAAGCAGCCGGAAGAACTTCCGCGCCTAAGTGACCATCGGGGAGGTCACTTGGGCGCACAGGTATTTCCCGTAAATATGAAACCTTAAAAGATCTTGCTTCCCTTTCAGGTCTCTTTTGAGGGTAGGTCTGCTACCGGCAGTGCCATCGTGGATTTAGCGTCTTCTGATATTATGTCTGTGGAATTTGCTATGTTTCTAGCTATGCCATTGATTGATTTGCCTAAACCTGTCCCGGTAGTGGGTATCGACTCCACTATAACCAGCCCGATACAACACAGCAGCAGCAGCCATGCATTACAAGGGTGGGAAGGTCCACTGTTTTTGGCCCTTCCCAGCCTCATAATACCAGCCTACGGCCGCCCCAGTACCCGACCATCACAACAGATGGTCGGGTACTGGATTGTACCAAGCTCTTCCCGGCACCCCTGTAATAACGGGTGTTTTTACGGTCGTGTGCATGAGGCCCCGTAATGACGGGTGGCTACATGTGTGCACCCGTCATTACGGCAGCGTTGCTAGGCGACGTCAGTAAATAGTCACTCTTCAGGGTGCTGAAAGAGTTAACTGATCGGCAGTAACTGTTTCAGCACCCTGGACAGTGACTACCGATCACAGTACCTGTTCATACTTACCGGGAACTCCCTGCTTCCTCCAGTCCGGTCTCCTGGCCGTTGCCTTGGTGACGCGTCCCTCTCGACATCCGGCCCGACATTCCTTGATGACGATGCAGCCCATGTGAGCGCTGCAGCCAATCACAGGCTGCAGAGGCCTCTGCAGCCAATCACAGGCTGAAGAGGCCTCTGCAGCCAATCATAGGCTGCCGCGTCAGAAAAGAAGGTCGGACTGGAGGAAGAAGAGGGACTCGTCACCAAGACAACGACCGGGTACGTATGAAATGCTTTTTATTTTATTTTTAATCAGCAGCCTCTTTTCTCTATCAGTGATTGATAGAGATAAGTGGCTGCCGATTTGTATAATATTTTTGACCGGGTTCGGTCAAAACGCATTCGCTGCGAACCGAACTTTTCCGGAAGTTCGGACCGAAACCGAGTTCGGTTGTCCCGGTTCGCTCATCTCTACAAATTTATATAGTTTTATTTTTTACAAAATAATTTGTTTTTGTGACGCTGCATTCGAAGATGAACTGCATAGTTTTTCAATGCAACAGCACTTCATAGGGCGGGAAGGGGTTAAAACCCACTCTCTGAAGCCCCCCTTCAAGATACATTTCAACTAATCTGGTCCCCATGGCAGAAATCTGTCTTTCCATCTGGCACCTCCGGCAGACTCCTTTCAGTCTAGTTTGGTTTCTTTTACCTCAGAGTTCCTCTTTTTCCCTTTTTTTAATTTCTTCTTTCCCTCTCCCCTTCTTCTCCTTCTCCCCCCACTTTTTTTGAACTATTTCTAACAGGAGCTGTGCAGGATTAGAAAAATATGTCTGCTTTCTTCCAAATACAGCACCACACCTATCCACAGGTTGTATCTGGTATTGCAGGTTAGCTCCATTGAAGTGAATGGTAATGAGCTGTAGTACCACACACAACCTATGGACAGGTGTGGTGCTGGTTTTTGGAGAAAGCAGACAAGTTCTCTCATCCTGGACAACCCTTTGTCATGGATAGTTCTTGTGCGGAGATGCTCCCTGCATTATCCCTTTTCCTTTATGGCCGCTGATATGTTCTATTCAGCTTTATGGCCTCTGTGGTAAGTACACTGCCAGTCAGTAAAGGGTTAACACTTCAGACCACTGTGGGTGACGTCACAATGTATGAGTTGTGCAGTGGTAATAAACTCCTGTAGTAATGATGATGAAGGTGCTGATGTCATAAATACAAATGTTTATGACATAAAGAAGATTCCATATTAGAAGGTTTTACTGCCACATTCAGCGCCATATTGGATGGGACTGAGGACCTTGAGCTTGACTTCCCCACCAATACCGACCTGATGTAATTTGGAGGTTCTAGCAGGGAAACCCTTCACCCCAGACCACTTCTTCATCACAGTGATGCCATCCTCTTCATACGGGTTGTCTGTAATAGAGGGGGGTTTCCAGCAGGAGATCCCCCTCTATTAGCCGGAGCGGAGACAGGTGCTACAAGGAGGCATCTGGAGGACCCGTCTCATCCGTGGATCGCCCATTCATTTTAATGGGTGCCCAGGTAGAGAGACATCCGCCTAGCCAACCAGATCAGCCGATTTATGTGTTTTATGTCGTTCGTTCATTGTATTGTCTTTCCTTGAAAATCTGAGAAAACGTACAAATTCTGTTACAAATGATATTTTGGCGCCTTCTAAGCCCAGAGGAAGGGCAATCCTCCAGCCATGGTTTCCCTAGAGGTTTCCCCCACAGGGGGTTTTTCCTTTCCTGCGTGCTGGAGGGTGACTCTTCGTGAGTCGGAGGTTTGCCATTTTGGGTTTGGTCATATAATATAATAAAAGTTTTGACCATTTAACACCCAATTAGAATGTTTTGTGTCTTTATTTTGCATTCTTTGGTTTGGTGATTGGGATTCTGGGTCTATCACATATCACAAAATCATAAGGCTGGACATCTACTTCCCACACTGACATAGAATGGAGACAACAAGCGTTGCTGCACAATTAAGTGTACACATCCTTACATTAACCCCTTCCCGACATTTGCCGTATGGGTACGCCATGGAAAGCTATGACTTCCCGCAAATTGCCGTATCCAAACGCCAAATGTTTGGCACCGGCTCAAAAGCTGAGTCGGTGCCATCATCGCCGGATCTCAGCTGTATCTTACAGCTGACATCCGGCTGTAATGGCAGGGACTGAAATTAGCTTTGATCCCCGCCAGATCTAATACATTGCACTACGTAGGTAGTGAAATGTATTAGAAAAAAATCATCAGACAGTTGGAACTTCAAGTCCCCTAGTGGAACTTGGAAAAAGTGTAAAAAAAAGTATAAAAAAGGTGTAAAAAAAAAGTAAAAAAAATAACAGTTTGATAACAATAATATTTTCTGCGTCCTATTAATTTCAATTGGAGCTCAGAGGTGGAAACCACTTGTAGAACATCAGCCCCCCACTCACAGTGAAATAACCATCAGTGGTATCCGCCCTGGAAACCACAGGGAATTCCACCTGAAAAACCGCACCAAATTTTAGTGCAGTTTTTCGGGCGGTATATCTCCTGCGGAAAGACCGCAGAAATCATTTTAAAAAAGCTTATACTTACCATAGTCATAGCGACGCGTATTCTGTTCTGAGCGCAGCCTGGCCTCCTGTGATGATGCTGTAGTACATGTGACCGCTGCAGCCTTTGATTGGCTGCAGCAGTCACATGGGATGGTATCATCATCCCCTGAGGCCAGACTGCGCTCAGTACAGAATATGCGTCGCTATGACTATGGCCGGGAGTAAGTATAAGCTTTTGTTTTTTCTCATTATACAATCAGGGCCGGGTCTAGGTTTATGTGAGCTATTTGGTGACACAGACTTAGTAGACCCCTTTGCGGGGGAACTCACGGGGGCAGTAAAATGGTAGAAAATGTCACTTTGTGCCTCCATATAGACGTTAGGACCTACTTATGCCCCCACATAGAAGTTAGGCCCCCAGTTTGTACCCCAAAAAAATTTGTGCCCTCTGTAGATAGTGGTAGTGCCACACAGCCCCCCTCCCTGGTTGTGCCACACAGCCCCCCTCCCTGGTTGTGCCACACAGCCCCCCTCCCTGGTTGTGCCACACAGCCCACCTCCCTGGTTGTGCCACACAGCCCCCTCCCTGGTAGTGCCACACAGCCCCCTCCTCCCTGGTAGTGCCACACAGCCCCCTCCCTGGTAGTGCCACACAGCCCCCCTCCCTGGTTGTGCCACACAACCCCCTCCTCCATGGTAGTGCCACACAACCCCCTCCCTGGTAGTGCCACACAGCGCCCTCCTCCCTGGTAGTGGCACACAACCCCCTCCTCCCTGGTAGTGCCACACAGCCACCCTCCCTGGTGGTACCACACAGCCTCCCGCCCCCCCCCGGTAGGTAGCGATTTTGGTTTCCCTCTAGGAGTGGAATTCCAGCCAGAGTATATGCAGAGCTAAAGAACCCGTTTAGTAACACTGCCTTCTCTTGATCCCCTGTGACCAACTCCCCATTACCACTATTTAGGGGTCCTACATGTTCAGACCTTGGCTTTTTTTCATTTACATACTTGAAGATTTTTTGCAGATTTGATTTACTATCATTGGCCACCTGCCTTTCATTTTGCATTTTTGCTGATTTTATTACCTTTTTACAGATTTTATTAAGCTCTTTATCATTCTAGGCCAAATGGGCAACTATCTTTTAATAGACACTTACCATCTCTCCTTGCTCACTGTTACTGTATAGGGTGTGATTTCTGACCCTGATCTTCCAGGACGACACCATCTCCATTAACCATAACTGGGTGAACGGGTGTAACGTGTCCTTCATGTGGAGCCTCCTGCAGGCCAATCTGAGCGCTGTACAGAGGGAGATCAGTGAGTGGCGGGAGACCATGGACGGCTGGGAGCATCACTGTCAGGTGACATTATTATATATCGTATACATTCTGAGCATGGCCAGTGGGGGCGGGGCCTGTCTCTGGCAGACTAATTGGGGGCGGGGTCTTTTCATTTGATGGAGGACCCAGTTGAGTCGAGGTCTATCCCTGGAGGGCCCAGTGGGGGAGAGACCTGTCCCCGGAGGTCCTAGTGGAGTGTCCCCGGAGGACCTAGCGAAAGACTGCAGCACCGAGCAGGCCGGCCTCCTGGGATTACATCTCATCCCTGGAGACCGCTGTAGCCTGGACTGGCAGAGCGGTGGTCACATGGGATGAAGTGTTCTCCAAGAAGGACGTCGTCATGCAGGCCAGCCTCCTGGGATGACGTTTCATCTATGTGATCGCCGCTACAGCCTGTGATTGGCTGAAGAGGATAATCGCTGGCAGTGGCGGATCCCCAAATGGGCGTTTCAGGCGGTCGGCCGGGGCCCAAGACTTGCAGGGGGCCCATGCACACAAGTGAAACAAAACTCTCCAGGGCTGCTGCTGCCGGCCGCATTCTAGAGATCATCGGTCCCACGTGCTGATGAAGAGGCGGGGGGAATGTGCAGGGGGAGTCAATTGCGGCCAGGGAACAGGGGCACAGCACATCAGCTGTAGAGAGCAGACTGTCAGAGATTGTGATGGGCAGGTGCTGGAGTCTCCCTGACAGTCTGCTCCTCTGTGCTGCTGTACATTGTCCCTCCTGTCTAAACCTCCAGCAGCTGCCTGATAACGGCAAAACTGAAACTAGAGGGTGTAGGACCTGTGGTGACATCACAGTCACATGATTAAGGTCCTGGAGGCTGCCAGAGACAAGCACCGCAGAGGAAGAGACTGTGGTAAGTAAGTGTGTGTGAGTGTGTTAATGTATGTCTATGTAGTGTGTGCTGTGTATATAGTGTCTATAATGTAAGTCTATATAGTGTGTGCTGTGTATATAGTGTCTATAATGTAAGTCTATGTAGTGTGTGCTGTGTATATAGTGTGTGCTGTGTATATAGTGTGTGCTGTGTATATAGTGTCTATAATGTAAGTCTATAGTGTGTGCTGTGTATATAGTGTCTATAATGTAAGTCTATATAGTGTGTGCTGTGTATATAGTGTCTATAATGTAAGTCTATGTAGTGTGTGCTGTGTATATAGTGTGTGCTGTGTATATAGTGTGTGCTGTGTATATAGTGTCTATAATGTAAGTCTATAGTGTGTGCTGTGTATATAGTGTCTATAATGTAAGTCTATATAGTGTGTGCTGTGTATATAGTGTCTATAATGTAAGTCTATGTAGTGTGTGCTGTGTATATAGTGTCTATAATGTAAGTCTATGTAGTGTGTGCTGTGTATATAGTGTGTGCTGTGTATATAGTGTCTATAATGTAAGTCTATATAGTGTGTGCTGTGTATATAGTGTCTATAATGTAAGTCTATATAGTGTGTGCTGTGTATATAGTGTCTATAATGTAAGTCTATGTAGTGTGTGCTGTGTATATAGTGTCTATAATGTAAGTCTATGTAGTGTGTGCTGTGTATATAGTGTCTATAATGTAAGTCTATGTAGTGTGTGCTGTGTATATAGTGTCTATAATGTAAGTCTATATAGTGTGTGCTGTGTATATAGTGTCTATAATGTAAGTCTATGTAGTGTGTGCTGTGTATATAGTGTCTATAATGTAAGTCTATGTAGTGTGTGCTGTGTATATAGTGTCTATAATGTAAGTCTATATAGTGTGTGCTGTGTATATAGTGTCTATAATGTAAGTCTATGTAGTGTGTGCTGTGTATATAGTGTGTGCTGTGTATATAGTGTCTATAATGTAAGTCTATGTAGTGTGTGCTGTGTATATAGTGTCTATAATGTAAGTCTATATAGTGTGTGCTGCGTATATAGTGTGTGCTGTGTATATAGTGTCTATAATGTAAGTCTATGTAGTGTGTGCTGTGTATATAGTGTCTATAATGTAAGTCTATGTAGTGTGTGCTGTGTATATAGTGTCTATAATGTAAGTCTATGTAGTGTGTGCTGGGTATATAGTGTGTGCTGTGTATATAGTGTCTATAATGTAAGTCTATGTAGTGTGTGCTGTGTATATAGTGTCTATAATGTAAGTCTATGTAGTGTGTGCTGTGTATATAGTGTGTGCTGTGTATATAGTGTATATAGTGTGTGCTGTGTATATAGTGTCTATAATGTAAGTCTATGTAGTGTGTGCTGTGTATATAGTGTCTATAATGTAAGTCTATATAGTGTGTGCTGTGTATATCGTGTGTGCTGTGTATATAGTGTCTATAATGTAAGTCTATGTAGTGTGTGCTGTGTATATAGTGTCTATAATGTAAGTATATATAGTGTGTGCTGTGTATATAGTGTCTATAATGTAAGTCTATGTAGTGTGTGCTGTGTATATAGTGTCTATAATGTAAGTCTATGTAGTGTGTGCTGTGTATATAGTGTCTATAATGTAAGTCTATATAGTGTTTGCTGTGTATATAGTGTCTATAATGTAAGTATATATAGTGTGTGCTGTGTATATAGTGTCTATGATGTAAGTCTATGTAGTGTGTGCTGTGTATATAGTGTCTATAATGTAAGTCTATATAGTGTGTGCTGTGTATATAGTGTGTGCTGTGTATATAGTGTCTATAATGTAAGTCTATGTAGTGTGTGCTGTGTATATAGCGTCTATAATGTAAGTCTATGTAGTGTGTCCTGTGTATATAGTGTCTATAATGTAATTCTATATAGTGTGTGCTGTGTATATAGTGTCTATAATGTAAGTCTATGTAGTGTGTGCTGTGTATATAGTGTGTGCTGTGTATATAGTGTCTATAATGTAAGTCTATGTAGTGTGTGCTGTGTATATAGTGTCTATAATGTAAGTCTATATAGTGTGTTCTGTGTATATAGTGTGTGCTGTGTATATAGTGCCTATAATGTAAGTCTATATAGTGTGTGCTGTGTATATAGTGTCTATAATGTAAGTCTATATAGTGTGTGCTGTGTATATAGTGTCTATAATGTAAGTCCATATAGTGTGTGCTGTGTCTATAGTGTCTATAATGTATGTCTATATAGTGTGTGCTGTGTATATAGTATCTATAATGTAAGTCTATATAGTGTGTGCTGTGTATATAGTGTGTGCTGTGTATATAGTGTCTATAATGTAAGTCTATATAGTGTGTGCTGTGTATATAGTGTGTGCTGTGTATATAGTGTCTATATAGTGTGTGCTGTGTATATAGTGTCTATAATGTAAGTCTATGTAGTGTGTGCTGTGTATATAGTGTGTGCTGTGTATATAGTGTCTATAATGTAAGTCTATGTAGTGTGTGCTGTGTATATAGTGTGTGCTGTGTATATAGTGTCTATAATGTAAGTCTATGTAGTGTGTGCTGTGTATATAGTGTCTATAATGTAAGTCTATGTAGTGTGTGCTGTGTATATAGTGTGTGCTGTGTATATAGTGTATATAGTGTGTGCTGTGTATATAGTGTGTGCTGTGTATATAGTGTCTATAATGTAAGTCTATGTAGTGTGTGCTGTGTATATAGTGTCTATAATGTAAGTCTATATAGTGTGTGCTGTGTATATCGTGTGTGCTTTGTATATAGTGTCTATAATGTAAGTCTATGTAGTGTGTGCTGTGTATATAGTGTGTGCTGTGTATATAGTGTCTATAATGTAAGTATATATAGTGTGTGCTGTGTATATAGTGTCTATAATGTAAGTCTATGTAGTGTGTGCTGTGTATATAGTGTCTATAATGTAAGTCTATGTAGTGTGTGCTGTGTATATAGTGTCTATAATGTAAGTCTATGTAGTGTGTGCTGTGTATATAGTGTCTATAATGTAAGTCTATATAGTGTGTGCTGTGTATATAGTGTCTATAATGTAAGTCTATATAGTGTGTGCTGTGTATATAGTGTCTATGATGTAAGTCTATGTAGTGTGTGCTGTGTATATAGTGTCTATAATGTAAGTCTATATAGTGTGTGCTGTGTATATAGTGTGTGCTGTGTATATAGTGTCTATAATGTAAGTCTATGTAGTGTGTGCTGTGTATATAGTGTCTATAATGTAAGTCTATGTAGTGTGTGCTGTGTATATAGTGTGTGCTGTGTATATAGTGTGTGCTGTGTATATAGTGTCTATAATGTAAGTCTATAGTGTGTGCTGTGTATATAGTGTCTATAATGTAAGTCTATGTAGTGTGTGCTGTGTATATAGTGTGTGCTGTGTATATAGTGTCTATAATGTAAGTCTATATAGTGTGTGCTGTGTATATAGTGTCTATAATGTAAGTCTATATAGTGTGTGCTGTGTATATAGTGTCTATAATGTAAGTCTATGTAGTGTGTGCTGTGTATATAGTGTCTATAATGTAAGTCTATGTAGTGTGTGCTGTGTATATAGTGTCTATAATGTAAGTCTATATAGTGTGTGCTGTGTATATAGTGTCTATAATGTAAGTCTATGTAGTGTGTGCTGTGTATATAGTGTCTATAATGTAAGTCTATGTAGTGTGTGCTGTGTATATAGTGTCTATAATGTAAGTCTATATAGTGTGTGCTGTGTATATAGTGTCTATAATGTAAGTCTATGTAGTGTGTGCTGTGTATATAGTGTCTATAATGTAAGTCTATGTAGTGTGTGCTGTGTATATAGTGTCTATAATGTAAGTCTATATAGTGTGTGCTGCGTATATAGTGTGTGCTGTGTATATAGTGTCTATAATGTAAGTCTATGTAGTGTGTGCTGTGTATATAGTGTGTGCTGTGTATATAGTGTATATAGTGTGTGCTGTGTATATAGTGTCTATAATGTAAGTCTATGTAGTGTGTGCTGTGTATATAGTGTCTATAATGTAAGTCTATATAGTGTGTGCTGTGTATATCGTGTGTGCTGTGTATATAGTGTCTATAATGTAAGTCTATGTAGTGTGTGCTGTGTATATAGTGTGTGCTGTGTATATAGTGTCTATAATGTAAGTATATATAGTGTGTGCTGTGTATATAGTGTCTATAATGTAAGTCTATGTAGTGTGTGCTGTGTATATAGTGTCTATAATGTAAGTCTATGTAGTGTGTGCTGTGTATATAGTGTCTATAATGTAAGTCTATGTAGTGTGTGCTGTGTATATAGTGTCTATAATGTAAGTCTATATAGTGTGTGCTGTGTATATAGTGTCTATAATGTAAGTCTATATAGTGTGTGCTGTGTATATAGTGTCTATGATGTAAGTCTATGTAGTGTGTGCTGTGTATATAGTGTCTATAATGTAAGTCTATATAGTGTGTGCTGTGTATATAGTGTGTGCTGTGTATATAGTGTCTATAATGTAAGTCTATGTAGTGTGTGCTGTGTATATAGTGTCTATAATGTAAGTCTATGTAGTGTGTGCTGTGTATATAGTGTGTGCTGTGTATATAGTGTGTGCTGTGTATATAGTGTCTATAATGTAAGTCTATAGTGTGTGCTGTGTATATAGTGTCTATAATGTAAGTCTATGTAGTGTGTGCTGTGTATATAGTGTGTGCTGTGTATATAGTGTCTATAATGTAAGTCTATGTAGTGTGTGCTGTGTATATAGTGTCTATAATGTAAGTCTATGTAGTGTGTTCTGTGTATATAGTGTCTATAATGTAAGTCTATGTAGTGTGTGCTGTGTATATAGTGTGTGCTGTGTATATAGTGTCTATAATGTAAGTCTATATAGTGTGTGCTGTGTATATAGTGTCTATAATGTAAGTCTATGTAGTGTGTTCTGTGTATATAGTGTATATAATGTAAGTCTATGTAGTGTGTGCTGTGTATATAGTGTCTATAATGTAAGTCTATATAGTGTGTGCTGTGTATATAGTGTCTATAATGTAAGTCTATGTAGTGTGTGCTGTGTATATAGTGTCTATAATGTAAGTCTATATAGTGTGTGCTGTGTATATAGTGTCTATAATGTAAGTCTATGTAGTGTGTGCTGTGTATATAGTGTCTATAATGTAAGTCTATATAGTGTGTGCTGTGTATATAGTGTCTATAATGTAAGTCTATGTAGTGTGTGTGTGTGTGTCATAATGTAAGTCTATATAGTGTGTGCTGTGTATATAGTGTCTATAATGTAAGTCTATGTAGTGTGTGCTGTGTATATAGTGTCTATAATGTAAGTCTATGTAGTGTGTGCTGTGTATATAGTGTGTGATGTGTATATAGTGTCTATAATGTAAGTCTATGTAGTGTGTGCTGTGTATATAGTGTCTATAATGTAAGTCTATGTAGTGTGTGCTGTGTATATAGTGTCTATAATGTAAGTCTATGTAGTGTGTGCTGTGTATATAGTGTCTATAATGTAAGTCTATGTAGTGTGTGCTGTGTATATAGTGTCTATAATGTAAGTCTATGTAGTGTGTGCTGGGTATATAGTGTCTATAATGTAAGTCTATATAGTGTGTGCTGTGTTTATAGTGTCTATAATGTAAGTCTATATAGTGTGTGCGTGTAGTGTGTGTGGTTTGAATATATAGTGTGTGGTGTTAGTGTGAATTGTATATAGGGTGTTTAATCTCACATTTTTTGTGTGTGAAATAATTTCCCACCCATAGAGCCCTCTGCAGTAAGTCAGATGCTCAGAACCCCCCCCCCCCCCCTGCAGTATAATCTCCCCCATGGAGCCCTCAGTAGTTTTTATACTGCAGGGGGGGGGGGGCAGAGCGTTTGATTGACTGTTCAGGGTTCTATAGGGGAATAACTCCTTCCCCCCCCAAGAGCCATAAGGGCGGATTTACACGAACGTGTAATACGTCCGTGCAACGCGCGTGCTTTTCACGCGCGTCGCACGGACCTATGCTAGTCTATGGGGCAGTGCAGACTGTCAGTGATTTTTGCGCAGCTTGAGTCCGCTGCGTAAAACTGACATGTCCTATATTTCTGCGTTTTTTGCGCATCACGCACCCATTGAAGTCAATGGGTGTGTGAAAATCACGCATGCCACACGGAGGCACCTCCGTGGGACGTGCGTGATTTGCTCAACAGCAGTAAAACTGTGATTGCAAACAGAAAAGCACCAGGTGCTACAAACATACAAACAGAGTGTCATAATGATGGCGGCTGCGCGAAAGGCACGCAGCCGCGCATCATATGGTGATGACACACGGAGCTGTTAAGTGTCTTTTGCGCGCGCAAAACGGCGTATTTTTTGCGTGCGCAAAACGCACATGCTCGTGTAAATCTGCCCTAAGTGTCAGACGCTTAGACCCTCCCATAGGGCACTCAGCAGTCAGTCAGATGCACTGGGGAGGGGTGTCTGACTGCTTAAAGGGTAACTAATGAAACTTTTTAAAAAAAATTACATGTCATAGTGACATGTCAAATGTTCTAATCGGTGGGGGTCCGGGCACTGAGACCCCACCAATCGCTGAAACAAAGCGCTCAGGTGAGTGATGTGCCACTTTGTTTCTGATCGTCTTTCCTCTGATAGCCGAGCATGCGGTGTACGGGCACAACAGAAAGTCTATGAGTCCGTACACCGCGCCGAGGAAAGACAATCAGAAATGAAGTGGAACAGCGCTCACCCGGGCACTCCTGCTGCTTTGTTTTAGTGATCGGTGGTGGTCTCAATGCTGGGACCCCCATCAATCAAAACTTCTGACATATCACTCTCACTATGACATGCCAAATGTTTTTTAAAAGTTTAGTTACCTCTTGGGGACTGAATTTATTGGTTTGAGTTAATGTATGGGCCTGGGTCTTAATTTGCTTAGGGGTCTGGGTTGCTATAGATGCTGAAAATGGCTACAGAATCGAGGGGAAAAGATTTCTCATCAGGAAACTCTGCAATCATCAGGAGAAGTCGCCATAACGGTCTGTGTCAGATGGAGAAGAAAAGAGAACGACCCATCAGTGAAGACATCTCCTGTGAGTCATTGCATTTATCTGTCCCCTCTCCTGACATGCCTGTTATCGGAAATCCTTGTATTCCACATAAAGTCTTTGTGTACCCAGGACTAATAGACAAATGCGTGTTACCATTCCCCTTGTCAGGAGGAAGTGTCCCACACAGTGTGATAATGTCAGCGATGGTTGGAGACTGTCAGTGTGTAGGGACACAGCCCTTTGACAAGGGGAATCGTAAAACTCATTTGTCAATGCTCACACAGAAAGGTGGTGTTTAATATAGACATGGTGTGGCAGGGCGGTGGTGGAGAAGGGGGCCCAAGCTTGAGGAACAGCCCAGGGCCCATGGTTTACTTAATCCGCCACTGATCGCTGGAGGATAAAACACAGACTCCTAGATACGTTTGGGATCGCTGCGAATGCGCCACAAAAAAACGGAACTGCTATTTGATGCGTGATTTACATCCCCTTTGAATTCAATGGGGAAATCCCGCAACATATAATCAGTGTTTACGTAAAGACAATTGACATGCTGCGAAATGAAATTCCGCATCGCAGGTGAATTTGAGCGTATTTTTCTACTCAGTATTTGCACAGCGTGTGGATGAGATTTGTTTTACCTCATCCACTTTGCTGCTGCTGTATTTGTTGCGGATTTTTTGCAAAGAAATCAGTTGTGGAAAGTCCGCCGTATTTACGCAGCGTGTGAACTGGCCCTAAAAGTGAGCGTGATCTCACGTAGCAGCTAAGGGACAATCCTGATAATCAGGTTAGGAGCAGCTTCTCTGACGTTGTTGGCTGTTCATAAGGCTAAGCCGTCTGCCATGGGAAGAAGTGAAAGCCGACAAGAAGGAGCGCCTATGACTTGCGAGTCAAATGATAACCTTAGGAACAGCCAACAACCTCAGAGAAAGTGCCACTAAGCCGTCTGCCACGAGTCCCAGGGGCGTAGTTAAGGTCTTAAAACAACAGGGGCAATAGCCTCAACATATATGCCCCATAAAAAATGTGTGTGTGTGTGTGTGTATGTGTGTGTGTGTGTGTGTGTGTGTGTACACCGTGTTCCAAATTATTATGCACATTGCATTTAAGTGTCATAAACATTTAATTATTAGTTTTTCAATGAAACTCATGGATGGTCTTGTGTGTTAGGCGGGATTCACACGACCGGGTCGCGTCCGAGTGCCGGCCGGTAAAATCGGCCATTCTGCCCGGCCGGTTTGCATAAAGTTAAGCATCCGTGCCGGGCCGGGCAGATCCGGACAGTGACATCATCGGCAACTCCTGAAGGGGAATCCCCATGTGTTCGGGGATTCCGCTTCAGGAGTTTCCCCTGATGTCACTGCCCAGATATGGACAGAGACATCAAGCGCTCTGTCCAGGAGCGGAATCCCCGAACACACGGGGATTCCGCTCCTTCAAGGAGCTAAAGTGCGGCTAGCACATAGCAGAGCGGGGAGATACCTCCCCGCTCTGCTATAGTGGCGTCGCTACAGTAGTAGCAGCAGCAGCAGCTGCTGCAGCTGCTAGCGGCGCCATCAAAGATGTCGCCGGGCCAGGGCGCTTTTAACAAGCAGGAGAAGGGAGCCAGCGCAGCGCTCCCTCCACCTGCTGTACACCCCGGCCCTGCCACACCGTGTACAGCGATGCCATTCGTCAGAATGGCGTCAACTCCTCCTCCTCACATGCACTCTGCGCTGTGAGGAGGAGGAGATAGAGCGCAAGAGCCGGAAAACCCGGCCGTCACTCGGGACACATCCCGGTGATGGCCGGGTATTACCCGGCCCCATAGACTTCTATGGGAGCCGGGCGGCCGGGTACCCGGGCGAAAATAGAGCATGTTCTATTTTTTGACGGGCGGTTTTCCCGGCCGTCAAAAAATCGGCCGTGTGAATAGCCCCATTAGGGGTCTATTATTCCTAATGCAGCCGGGTGCCGGCCGATTTATGAACGGCCGGCACCCGGCCGGGAAACCCTGCCGTGTGAATGAGGCCTTAGGGCTCTTTGGATCATTGTAATCAATCTCAGACACCTGTGATAATTAGTTTGCCAGGTGTGCCCAATCAAAGGAAAACTACTTAAGAAGGATGTTCCACATTATTAAGCAGGCCACAGGTTTCAAGCAATATGGGAAAGAAAAAGGATCTCTCTGCTGCCGAAAAGCGTGAAATAGTGCAATACCGTGGACAAGGAATGAAAACATTGGATATTTCAAGAAAACTTAAGCTTGATCATCGTACTGTAAAAAGATTTGTGGCTGATTCAGAGCACAGACGGGTTTGTTCAGATAAAGGCATAATGAGGAAGGTTTCTGCCAGACAAATGAATAGGATTAGGAGAGCAGCTGCTAAAATGCCATTGCAAAGCAGCAAACAGGTATTTGAAGCCGCTGGTGCCTCTGGAGTCCCGCGAACCTCAAGGTGTAGGATCCTCCAGAGGTTTGCAAGTGTGCATAAAGCTATTATTCGGCCACCCCTAAACAATGCTCACAAGCAGAAACCGTTGCAGTGGGCTCAGAAATACATGAAGACTAATTTTCAAACCGTGTTGTTTACTGACGAGTGCCCTGCAACCCTGCATGGTCCAGATGGATGGAGTAGTGGATGGTTGGTGAATGGCCACCATGTCCGAACAAGGCTGCAACGTCAGCAAGGAGGTGGCGGAGTCATGTTTTGGGCTGGAATCATGGGGAGAGAGCTGGTAGGCCCGTTTAGGGTCCCTGACGGTGTGAAAATGACCTCTGCAAAGTACGTAGAGTTTATGACTGACCACTTTCTTCTGTGGTACAAAAAGAAGAACCGTGCCTTCCGTAGCAAAATTATCTTCATGCATGAACATGCACCATCTCATGCTGCAAAGAATACCTCTGTGTCATTGGCTGCTATGGGCATAAAAGGAGAGAAACTTATTGTGTCGCCCCCATGTTCCCCTGACCTCAACCCTATTGAGAACCTTTGGAGCATCCTCAAGCAAAATATCTATGAGGGTGGGAGGCAGTTCACATTAAAACAGAAGCTCTGGGAGGCGATTCTGACATCCTGCAAAGATATTCAAGCAGAAACTGTCCAAATACTCACAAATTCAATGGATGCAAGAATTGTGAAGGTGATATCAGAGAAGGGGTCCTATGTTACCATGTAACTTGGCCTGTTAAGTTTTTTTTATTGAAAGAGCTTTTGATTTCTATAAATATGACCTCCTGATGCTGCAAATTCAACAAATGACCATTTTAGTCTCTTTACAACTTTTAAAATGTTTTGATCTCTGTTGTGCATAATAATGTGAAACAAAAAATTCAGTTATCATTAGGATATTTGTTCAATAAAATTAGCATTATACTCCAACGGCTGATGCTTGAAGATTATACTGACTGTCATTTGCATCGACTATTTAGGAAAATCAGTGAAAAATAACATTTGCGTAATAATTTGGAATACAGTGTAGATCGAAATCCGGAGCATTAACCGGTCACTGCCGGCTCCGTGGTTTCCTTCACTGTAATTGACATCAGCACCAAAACCAGTTAATGTGTATAACGTACAAACGTGAGCGCCACACTTTCTGTATCACACCCCCGGTAATGGAGGGGGGGCAGACATCTTGGCTGTATGGGGCCCAGACATTCCTGATGGTGGCCCTGGCAGTTATGATCCGGTAGAGCTGGTTGTCACCCGGGCCGCTTCATTCCACTGTATGGCTTTGGACTTCTCAAGTTTGTCCTGCAAAAAATACAAAAAGTTATTTTGTGTTACTGCATTACAAAGACTTTGTGCAAATTAGAAAAGAAAAAACAGCAGTAAAGTCAGTAAACGGTCCTCGTGCTGTGAGGTTGTTCGGCTGCTCATTCAGTCTGTTTCTGGTTTGGCAGCCGAATGGTGGCCATTTTGGCCTAAAAGGGCAAATTTGCTGCTCTGGAGACTGGGAAAACCGGACAGTGAGAACCCCAATGTTAACTGAAATAGCAGCATATTGGTTGTCGCACAGTTTTTCCAGGTAATGGAAACCTAAAAATATAAATTCAGAACTTTTCGGTTATCTGATGTATATGGCTTGGCTTCAAGGGATTCTTTACTTTTTTCGGGGGTTCTCCAGACAATCACTACATTTTAGAAAGGGTCCCTTGACATTAAGCTGATTACAAAGTGTCCCCCTGAAGGGACCCCCAGCGATCAGCTGTGATCAGTAGGGAAACCTGGCAGTAAGTGTTCAATTTCCCTGCAGCACCACCGCAGGAGAAATTAGGCATTACACAGTGTCCATTCATAGCAATATGGTGTCTGCGTAATACAAGACAGGTCCACCAAAAAGAGAGAGATGTTCTTTGTAACCGCTCTCCACTCTGGCCGAGAGATGAACCTGAAAATGAAAATGAATGTTCTTGAATGAATTATACATGGGCGGCTCAGCCTGCCAGAGCGTGTCTCTCTTTTGGGTCATAGAGTGGCATCAAGGCATATGATATCCATAATGCTAAATAGGTGAGACAAACCCTTTAATCTCTTCTGCTGCCTATTATAATAGTAAATGAATAAGGCTGCATGAGTGATATCACGTCTGTAGGGTCCAGCTGCATGGTTGTCAGCCACGTCTGTAGGGTCCAGGTAAATGGTTGTCAGCCACATCTGTAGGGTCCAGGTGCATGGTTGTCAGCCACCTCTGTAAGGTCCAGGTGCATGGTTGTCAGCCACGTTTGTAGGGTCCAGGTGCATGAGTGATATCACGTCTGTAGGGTCCAGGTGCATGGTTGTCAGCCACGTCTGTAGAGTCCAGGTGCATGGTTGTCAGCCGCGTCTGTAGGGTCCAGGTGCATGGTTGTCAGCCGCGTCTGTAGGGTCCAGGTGCATGGTTGTCAGCCGCGTCTGTAGGGTCCAGGTGCATGGTTGTCAGCTGCGTCTGTAGGGTCCAGGTGCATGGTTGTCAGCCACGTCTGTAAGGTCAAGGTGCATGGTTGTCAGCCACATTTGTAGGGTCCAGGTGCATGGTTGTCAGCCGCGTCTGTAGGGTCCAGGTGCATGGTTGTCAGCCGCGTCTGTAGGGTCCAGGTGCATGGTTGTCAGCTGCGTCTGTAGGGTCCAGGTGCATGGTTGTCAGCCACGTCTGTAAGGTCCAGGTGCATGGTTGTCAGCCACATTTGTAGGGTCCAGGTGTATGGTTGTCAGCCGCGTCTGTAGGGTCCAGGTGCATGGTTGTCAGCCGCGTCTGTAGAGTCCAGGTGCATGAGTGATATCACGTCTGTAGGGTCCAGGTGCATGGTTGTCAGCCGCGTCTGTAGGGTCCAGGTGCATGGTTGTCAGCCACGTCTGTAGGGTTCAGGTGCATGATTGTCAGCCACATCTGTAGGGTCCAGGTGCATGGTTGTCAGCCACGTCTGTAGGGTCCAGGTGCATGATTGTCAGCCGGGTCTGTAGGGTCCAGGTGCATGGTTGTCAGCCACGTCTGTAGGGTACATGTGCATGGTTGTCAGCCATGTCTGTAGGGTCCAGGTGCATGGTTGACAGCCACGTCTGTAGGGTCCAGGTGCATGGTTGTCAGCCACATCTGTAGGGTTCAGGTGCATGAGTGATATCACGTCTGTAGGGTCCAGGTGCATGGTTGTCAGCCACGTCTGTAGGGTTCAGGTGCATGATTGTCAGCCACGTCTGTAGGGTCCAGGTGCAGGGTTGTCAGCCACGTCTGTAGGGTCCAGGTGCATGGTTGTCAGCCATGTCTGTAGGGTCCAGGTGCATGGTTGACAGCCACGTCTGTAGGGTCCAGGTGCATGGTTGTCAGCCACATCTGTAGAGTCCAGGTGCATGGTTTCAGCCACGTCTGTAGGGTCCAGGTGCATGGTTGTCAGCCACTTCTGGAGGGTCCAGGTGCATGGTTGTCAGCCACGTCTGTAGAGTCCAGGTGCATGGTTGTCAGCCACGTCTGTAGGGTCCAGGTGCATGGTTGTCAGCCACGTCTGTAGGGTCCAGGTGCATGGTTGTCAGCCACGTCTGTAGAGTCCAGGTGCATGGTTGTCAGTCACGTCTGTAGAGTTCAGGTGCATGGTTGTCAGCCACGTCTGTAGGGTCCAGGTGCATGGTTGTCAGCCATATCTGTAGGGTCCAGGTGCATGAGTGATATCACGTCTGTAGGGTCCAGGTGCATGGTTGTCAGCCACGTCTGTAGGGTTCAGGTGCATGATTGTCAGCCACGTCTGTAGGGTCCAGGTGCAGGGTTGTCAGCCTGGTCTGTAGGGTCCTGGTGCTTGGTTGTCAGCCACGTCTGGAGGGTCCAGGTGCATGGTTGTCAGCCACGTCTGTAGGGTCCAGGTGCATGGTTGTCAGCCACGTCTGTAGGGTCAGGTGTATGGTTGTCAGCCAAAACAACAAAAAACACTCCTGCCAAACCAGTTACCCCTTTGCCTTTGCCAAATCCCATTTACATGGGTGAAAATGAGAAAAAAAAACGTAAAACCCAGAACAATTATTTTGTATAAAAGAGGAAAGCAGAAGTTCCAGCCGTTATTCCAGCCTGTAGTGAAACTTGTAAACACAGAAAAAGGCCATACTTACAAATGGACACAGCCAGGTCAGAAAAAGCTGATGAAGGAGAGTGAGCAGGTGCTTTAAATAAAAATAGCCACTCCCACTAGTCTTGAGGGGAGTGGTGTGTGGTGCATGGGATGTGTAGTAAGAAATAATAAATGAATAGTGTGTGTGCAAGTGTAATACTATAAGTGAAGTATAGGGGGCAGTAATGAGAAGTGCCTCAATAGAAATAAGTGGATAATGGGGTGCAAGTGAGTGAAACATGGAGGGATAGTGTGTACGTCATGAGGCACAACGTGTATAGCCAGGTAGAAGCCTATTTGTGACGCCTTGATAGTTCATAGAGCGGGCTACCCTGCATGCTATGCCAAACAACAACCCACCATGCTCTCCCAGCATCAAAGACCCGGCTGTGTCCAAGAGAAGCGAATATACGTAATAATGAAAAATACCTGGGGTATTAGTGATCATTCTGGCCAAAAGGACGCAAGCTCGCAATCCACGACAAGGATCCCCAGACTTGCGAGTCCCTAACTGGAACTGAATGTTCCTGATGCACAGACAAAACAGACATATACAAAAACACCGAAAAAGGTCATACTAATGATTACTAATACCCCAGGTATTTTTCATTACTACATATATTCGCTTCTCTTGGACACAGCCGGGTCTTTGATGCTGGGAGAGCATGGTGTGTTGTTGTTTGGCATAGCAAGCAGGGTAGCCCGCTCTATGAACTATCAAGGCGTCACAAATAGGCTTCTACCTGGCTATACACGTTGTGCCTCATGACGTACACACTATCCCTCCATGTTTCACACACTTGCACCCCATTATCCATTTTATTTCTATTGAGGCACTTTACTCATTACTGCCCCCTATATTTCACTCATAGTATTACACTTGCACACACACTATTCATTTATTATTTCTTACTACACATCCCATGCACCACACACACCACTCCCCTCAAGATCTGTAGTGAAACTTGTGTCTGGTCATTCCGGGGGTTCAGTGGGGTGATAACTTATTACTGGGAGTTTATACAGTGGACAAATATCGGAGGCAGAACCTCAGGGCCAGTGGCGTAGCTACCACTATAGCAGCCGTAGCGGCTGCTGCGGGGCCCGCGGCATGAGGGGGCCCGTGTCGCCCGCCGGCACGGGCCGCCACCATGGCCGGAGGCTCCACTATCAGCCGCTATGGCTGCTACAGCGCGGCGCCACTAAACACTACGGCAGAGCAGGGAGGTATCTCCCCGCTCTGCCATTAAACAAAAGACATGTATCTCCTAGCCACAGGATATCCACAGGACAGGGGATACATGTGTGATCGCTGGCATTGATAGGGAGAACGGGGGACTGAAAGTCCCCTGAAGTTCTCCTTTACAAACCTCGGACTTCCGGGGTCTGTGTCGGCAGCTCCGTAGAAATGAATGGAGCGCCGTTCGCGCTTGTGCGCATGCGTGACCAGCGCTCCTTTCATTTTTATTGAGCTGCGCAGTCAGAGGTTAGTCATGGAGAACTTCAGGGGACTTCCAGTCCCCCGTTCTCCCTATCGCTGCCAGCGATCACACATGTATCCCCTATCCTGTGGATAGCGGATACATATCTTTTGTAGGACACACTGTAGGTCACTTTTTTTGGGGGGTTGGGGACGCTGTATGGCGTTCCCAACAGGGGGGGGCTGTATGGCGTTCCCAACAGGGGGGGGCTGTATGGCGTTCCCTACAGGGGGGGCTGTATGGCGTTCCCTACAGGGGGGGCTGTATGGCGTTCCCTACAGGGGGGGCTGTATGGCGTTATCTACAGAGGGGGCTGTATGGCGCTATCTACAGGGGGGGTCTGTATGGCATTCCCTACAGGGAGGGGGCTGTATGGCGTTCCCTACAGGGGGTGGCTGTATGGTGTTCCCTACAGGGGGGGGCTGTGTGGCGTTCCCTACAGGGGGGGGCTGTATGGTGTTCCCTACAGGGGGGGGGCTGTATGGCGTTAGCGCCATATAGTCCCATCTGTAGAGAACGCCATACAGCCCCCTCTGTAGATAACGCCACACAGCCCCCCCTGTAGATAGTGCAATACAGCCCCCTCTGTAGATAGCGCCATACACCCCCCCTGTAGATAGTGCAATACAGCCCCCTCTGTAGATAGCGCCGTACACCCCCCTGTAGATAGCGCGATACAGCCCCCTCTGTAGATAACGCCATACAGCCCCCCCTGTAGATAGCGCCATACAGCCCCCTGCAGATACCGCCATACAGTCCCCCCTGTAGATAGCGCCATACAGCCCCCTCTGTAGATAACGCCATACAGCCCCCTCTGTAGATAGCGCCATACAGCCCCCTCTGTAGATAGCGCCATACAGCCCCCTCTGTAGATAGTGCCATACATCCCCCTCTGTAGATATTGCCATACAGCCCCCTTTGTAGATAACGCCATACACCCCCTTCTGTAGATAGCGCCATACAGCCTCCCCTGCAGATAGCGCCATACAGCCCCCTCTGTAGATAACGCCATACAGCACCCTCTGTACATAACGCCATCCAGCCCCCCCCTGTAGATAACGCCATACAGCCCCCTCTGTAGATATCGCCATCCAGCACCCTCTGTAGATAACGCCATACAGATATGGGGTTGTGCTGTAGCTCCTTGCACCGCCGGGCAGCTGGGGTGCTGCTGTGAATGGGGTCATGTTGCAGCTCCTTGCACCGCCGGGCAGCTGGGGTGATGCTGTGAACGGGGTCGTGCTGCAGCTCCTTGCACTGCCGGGCAGCTGGGGTGCTGCTGTGAATGGGGTCATGCTGCAGCTCCTTGCACCGCCGGGCAGCTGGGGGGATGCTGTGAACGGGGTCGTGCTGCAGCTCCTTGCACCGCCGGGCTGCTGGGATGCTGCTGTGAATGGGGTCATGTTGCAGCTCCTTGCACCGCCGGGCAGCTGGGGTGCTGCTGTGAATGGGGTCGTGCTGCAGCTTCTTGCACCGCTGGGCAGCTGGGGTGATGCTGTGAACGGGGTCGTGCTGCAGCTCCTTGCACCGCCGGGCAGCTGGGGTGATGCTGTGAATGGGGTCGTGCTGCAGCTCCTTGCACCGCCGGGCAGCTGGGGTGCTGGTGCGCAGGGAAACACAGTAAAGGGGACACAGGGTTATATCAGCACTGCGGCCCCTTCATTCTCTGGTCGGGGACCCAGAGGCTGGATCCCCATCAATCATAAAGTAATGGCATAGGCCATCGATCGAGTGGGGGGGGGGGTGCTCTTGTTGTAAAATAACATACAATGTATGATCATACCCTTACCCCCACAAACATGGGCCTATAATCCCCCTCTTACAGTGTACAGGCCTAATACCACCCCCACATACAACTCCCATGTCACACAAAGCCTATATAGTCCCCAGCACACAGTATCCTCTCATCCCTCCCCCCCCAATAAAGTGCAGAGCATCTGAAACAATGTCCCCCTACCTTCCCCCACAACACATGACCCTGCATCAGACATTCACCAGCCCACAGATGTGCAGCAGATTGTCCCAGTGTCTCCAGGATGCAGATAGGGCAGGGTCCTACATCCTCCTGCTGCTGGTGTTTTTCATTCATTGACAGGAAGCAGTGGATGTTATCAGGTTGACTCCCCCTCCACATACGCTGATGCAGCCAGAGAGCCCTCCCCCTCCATGTCCTGCAATGGTCAGTGTGAGGTCAGAGCTTCCCTTTTGCTGATTGGTGGAGCACTTGTCAGCTGACAGGCCCTTCTACCAATCACAGCTTCTGCTCAGTAAAAGAAGCTCTTATCTCCGTCTCTAGCAGCTGATTAGAGCATGAAGCAATGTCAGAGCGGCCCCCGAGCAGCTGCATGAGGCGTCTTACCCCGGAGCACTGTGCGGCTGGGGAGGAAGTGGAGAGCAGCTGCACGAGGCGTCTTACCCCGGAGAACTGTGCGGCTGGGGAGGAAGAGGAGAGCAGCTGCATAAGGCGTCTTACCCCGGAGCACTGTGCGGCTGGGGAGGAAGAGGAGAGCAGCTGCATGAGGAGTCTTACCCCGGAGCACTGTGCGGCCGGGGAGGAAGAGGAGAGCAGCTGCATGAGGCGTCTTACCCTGGAGCACTGTGCTGCTGGGGAGGAAGAGGAGAGCAGCTGCATGAGGAGTCTTACCCCGGAGCACTGTGCGGCTGGGGAGGAAGAGGAGAGCAGCTGCATGAGGAGTCTTACCCCGGAGCACTGTGCGGCCGGGGAGGAAGAGGAGAGCAGCTTCATGAGGTGTCTTACCCCGGAGCACTGTGCGGCTGGGGAGGAAGAGGAGAGCAGCTGCATGAGGCGTCTTACCACGGAGCACTGTGCGGCTGGGGAGGAAGAGGAGAGCAGCTGCATGAGGCGTCTTACCCCGGAGCACTGTGCTGCTGGGGAGGAAGAGGAGAGCAGCTGCATGAGGCGTCTTACCCCGGAGCACTGTGCGGCCGGGGAGGAAGAGGAGAGCAGCTGCATGAGGCGTCTTACCCCGGAGCACTGTGCGGCTGGGGAGGAAGAGGAGAGCAGCTGCATGAGGCGTCTTACCCCGGAGCACTGTGCGGCTGGAGAGGAAGAGGAGAGCAGCTGCATGAGGCGTCTTACCCCGGAGCACTGTGCTGCTGGGGAGGAAGAGGAGAGCATCTGCATGAGGCGTCTTACCCCGGGGGCTATATGGCACTGTCTAAAGGAGGGGGCTGCATAGCACTGTCTACAGGGGGGGCTGTATGGCACTATTTACAGGGGGGCCAAACCTACAAGGCCAGGCTGAAGGAGGGGGCGCCGCAGAGCAGCTGTATCAAAACAGATCGCTACTACAGCCACCCAGCATACAGGGATCAGCTGTTTTGATGGGGCTGCTCTTTGGCGCCCCCCTTCCGCTCAGGCTTTTCCATTCCCATGGAACCCCCATCCCCCCCCTCTCGCGGCACCGCTCCCCCGTCACCCCCCCTCGCGGGACTGACCACCCCTCTCGCGGCACCTCTCCCCCACGCCACTCGCGGCACCGACGCCACCCCTCCCACCCCTAACTTCTCCCTCTCCTGGCAGGCTATCAGGGAGGGAAAACACACAATTTTTTTTTTCTTAAATATATATATATTTCTTTTTATCTATGTATTATCTAGGGGTATAGTGAGCATTTTGAACCCACAGGTTTTTTTGCAGAAATTATTGGAATTAGGCCGTGAAAATTAAAATCTACATGTTTGCAAAGAAAATGTAGGTTTAGCTCATTTGTTTTCATTATCACAAGGACTAAAGGAGAAAAAGCACCCCAACATTTGTAGAGCAGTTTCTCTTGAGTAAGGCCCCATGCACACGAACGTAAAAACGCCCGTAATTACAGGCGGTAATTACGGGCCCATAGACTTCTATTGGCCATGGGTACCTTCCCGTTTGTTTACGGGAAGGTGTCCATGCCGTTTAAAAATATGGAACATGTCCTATTTCAGGCCGTAATTACGACACCGGCAGGCCCATAGAAGACTATGGGGCTCCCGTAATTACGGGTGGCTACGTGTGTGCACCCGTAATTACGGGAGCGTTGCTAGGCGACATCAGGGGATAGTCACTGTCCAGGGTGTTGAAAAAATTAACTGATCGGCTGTAACTCTTTCAGCACCCGGGACAGTGACTACCGCTTGGGTTAATAGTATTAAAAGTTAACTTACCCAGAACTCCCTGCTTCTTCCTCCATTCCGGCCTCCCGGGATGACGTTTCATCCCATGTGACCGCTGCAGCCAATCACAGGCCAATCACAGGCTGCAGTGGACAAAGGACCCGTATTTACGCCAGTAATTACGGGAGGAAAAAAATATGCTCGTGTGCATGGGGCCTAAAACAATACCCCACATGTGGTCATAAACGGCTGTTTGGACACACGGCAGGGCTTAGAAGGGAAAGAGCGCCATTTGGCTTTTGGAGCTCAAATTTAGCAGGAATGGTTTGCGAAGGCCACGTCGGATTTGCAAAGCCCCTGAGGAGAAAAAGCAGTGGAAACCCCCACAAGTGACCCCATTTTGGAAACTACACCCCATAAGGAAATGATCTAGGGGTATAGTGAGCATTTTGACGCCACAGGTTTTTTGCATAAATTATTGGAATTAGGTGGTGAAAATGAAAATCTATATGTTTGCAAAGAAAATGTAGGTTTAGCTAATTTGTTTTCATTCCCACATGACTAAAGGAGAAAAAGCACCCCAACATTTGTAGAGCAGTTCCTCCCGAGTAAAACAATACCCCACGTGTGGTCATAAACGGCTGTTTGAACACACGGCAGGGCTCAGAAAGGAAAGAGCGCCATTTGGAGTTCAAATTTAGCTGGAATGGTTTGCAGAGGCCATGTCACATTTGCAAAGCCCCTGAGTGGCCAAAACAGTTGAAACCCCCCAAAAGTTACTCCATTTGGGAAACTACACCCCTCAAGGAATTTATCTAGGGGTATAGTGAGCATTTAAAAAAAAATGTGTCATTTAAAAATCCATGGATGTGTGATAAACTTTGAAGCACTCCTTTATGCACAGGCCAGATATGTCGGGGCAGGTTTCACAATGATAAGTTGTGTCTCGTCTTCTCCCCCTTTTGTAACACACTTTGCACCTTTTTTGGCTCCTTCCCTTTTTACCAGTGGAGGGGATTCCTCCAGGAAAGTGTTGCCCTGGTACAATACGTGGACCATCGCTTCTAGAAGTACTGGGGCTCTCCCCTTCCTGGTCCCCAAATACAAGGGCCTTGATCAGCACCTCTTGAAAATTAAGGAATGTCCCTGTGTTTTCCGCATGGCACTGTACGGCTTCAGTACTTGATCAGAAAGATCACCCCCTCCCATGTACTTATTGTAGCCGAGGATGCAGTCTGGCTTGGGGGTCATTGTGGTGGTACCTTGGACAGGGACAGGGGTTCTGCCGCTACCGTGCATTGTGGTCAACATAAGGACGTCCCTCTTGTCCTTATACTTGTCCAGCAACATGTTCTCGCTATTTAGCGACCTGCTTTCTCCTTCTCTTAGGGGTTGCCCAATCAGATTTTTAGAGAGGCCTCTCTGGTTTTTGCGCACGGTGCCGCATGCTGCAGGACTTCTGGTGGAGAGGCAGTTAAATAGTGGGACGCTGGTATAGAAGTTATCCACGTAAAGGGGGTAACCCTGGTCCAGCAGTGGGTGCACCAAGTCCCACACTATTTTCCCACTAACCCCCAGGACAGGGGGGCATTCTGGGGGTTCTATCCTGGCGTCCTTCCCTTCATAAACCCTAAACCTGTAGGTGCACACTGAGCTACTCCCGCACAGCTTCTACATTTTAATTCCATACCTCGCCCTCTTGCTTGGCAGGTATTGGCGGAAATTTAGTCTCCCCTTAAAATGTAAAAAGGACTCGTCTATTGCTATGTTCTTTTCGGGGGTGTACACTTCCTGAAATTTGGTGCAGAAATAATCAATCATTGGCCTGATCTTGAATAGGCGGTCGTATGTGGGGTCATCACGGGGCGGGCACTGTGCATTATCCTTATAATACAAAAATGTCAGAATTATTTCAAAACGTGCCCGGGTCATTGCCATGCGGTATAATGGGGTGCTGTATAAACTGTCCGCACTCCAGTATTGCCTAATCGCTGGCTTTTTTACTAGGCCCATATGTAGGACAAGGCCCCAAAATTTAATAATCTCCGCTGCCTCTATGGGGGTCCACCTAGCAAATGATGACGTGGGGTTTTGGGCTAAAAATTGCCGGGCGTATAAATTTGTCTGGGCTGCCATTAAATTAACAAAATCCTCAGAGAAAAAGAGCTTGAAATAGTCCATTTCTGTGAGGCCTACAGTCTCTAACCGAATTCCTGAGCTCCCTGTGAAATCCGGAATGTGAGGCTCATAATTATCAGGGGGTGGGTTCCACAGGGTATCACTCATTTGTGGGTTTGCCTCAGCTGATGTCCTGGGGCGTCTTTGCGGGGGTTCCTCATCACTGGATGAGGATGATGATGATGAGGAGGTCAATAGGAATGGGGCAATTTCCTCTTCTCCCGCGCTGGCTGATTCAGTGTCAGGACCAGGATGGCGGATGCCTCTTCTGCTGAATAGACCCATTGAGATGAATGGGACATTTTTATTAGGGGGGTATGTAGTGCTTCAACACGTGTAATACTCCATTTATATTTATAGAGGTGGTTGTGTATGTTGTGCTTTTACACGTGTATATGACATTTATAGGAAAACAAAAAGAACTATAAGAAAAATTTAGGAGAAAGAAATTGACTGCACGTTCATTATAGAACTGTGAAAAAACTTGAGCTACAACTGTGTCGCTGCGCTATCAAAAATGTAGTGACCGAACTTCAGTTACAAAAAAGCTGAATGTCCGTCAGTAAACAGACGCTGACGAGAAGCTGTAGATTTACTCAAACTGTATAAATAACATATAGCTATAACTTCTGCTATATATTTATTTTACAAAACGGACATCAGTAAACGTCCGCTACTCTAACGCCCTAACGCTACCCTGCGTAAACAAATGACCACTGAGGCTGATTATTAGACTCAGCACTCAGTGGCCCCAGGGCGCACCCAAAAAAAAAGGTGCAGTAAAAAAAAGGCCACAAAATAAAAACCCTGCACCTATAATTGATCCGATCAGTGATGACGGTCACTGATCAGCGCTCAGCGGCACAGGAAGCACACAGTAAATTGGTGCGGGTAGAAAAAGATGAAAAAAACGTAGCGTCAAAAAAAATGACCACAGATGCTGATGAGTGATGGCGGTCACTGATCAGCACTCAGTGGCCGCAGGATGCACACAGGGAGGTGCAAAAAATAAAAAAAAGTCCTGTGCCAAATATTGGCGGTCAGTGATGGTGGTCACTGATCCACACTCAGCGGCCACAGGACGTAACAAGGGAAAGAGGGGGAGGGGGAAGGGTACAGGGATAAGAAGTTTAGGAAAAAAACAAGTGCTGCTAAAAAAAATAAATCAGCAGCAGCACAGATGATGATGACGAAGGTTCACTCTGCAGCAGGAAGCAGTCAGATGAAGACGTCACAGCAGGATGGCAGCACAGAAGGCCTCAGATTCGGTAAGTATGGCTCACAGATGGTCACACCAGCTCTGCTCACCGTTCCTAACCGGAATGAGGTGGGCAGAGCTGGTGGAGGGTGTTTCAAACACTCGCCATGGCTGCGATTGGTCAATCGGTGCAGACCAACCAATCGTAGCGATCGGGGGGATGGCATCCCAGCCACCTCGTCATCGCTACATGGCAGGGACTGGTGCTGTCCTAGGCAGCACCAATCACCACCATATCACTGTGCCCTGTGGCACAGTGATTGGTGAAAGCCGCAAACGGCCGCAATTGGCCGCTCTGAATTGACCGGCCAATTGCAGCGATCGCCGATGAGGGGCGGTTGAGCCACCCCCCTAGCCCTCGCGTAAAGATGGTCTGCTGTTATGAACAGCAGCCATCTTTACTTTGTAACTTTTATTTTTTCCACTGTAACCCCTTCTTCATTTGGCGTATGGATACGGCAATTTGCGGGAAGTCATGGCTTTCCATGACGTATCTATACGGCAAATGTCGGGAAGGGGTTAAACCACTAGCCGTGATCATATAAGCTACAGTGGCATCACCACGGGTATGCTAAAGCACCACGCCTCCCAGGGTCCGTCCCTTAGAGAAGCCCATGGATTTTTAATTGACATATTTTTTTAAATGCTCACTATACCCCTACTATACCCCTAGATAAATTCCTTGAGGGGTGTAGTTTCCCAAATGGAGTCACTTTTGGGGGGTTTCCACTGTTTTGGCCACTCAGGGGCTTTGCAAATGTGACATGGCCTCTGCAAACCATTCCAGCTAAATTTGAACTCCAAATGGCGCTCTTTCCCTTCTGAACCCTGCCGTGTGTCCAAACAGCCGTTTATGACCACGTGTGCCCCTGAACACTAGACTCTGGATATTATATATATACCACTGAACACCAGACTCTGCATACTATATGTACCACTGACCACCAGACTATGGATACTATATGTACCACTGACCACTAGACTCTGGATACTATATATACCACTGACCACTAGACTCTGGATACTATATATACCACTGACCACAAGACTCTGGATACTAAATGTACGACTGACCACCAGACTCTGGATACTATATGTACCACTGACCACCAGACTCTGGATACTATATGTACCACTGACCACTAGACTCTGGATACTATATATACCACTGACCACAAGACTCTGGATACTAAATGTACGACTGACCACCAGACTCTGGATACTATATATACCACTGACCACCAGACTCTGAATACTATATTTACTCACTGGCCACCAGACTGTGGATACTATATGTACCACTGACCACTAGACTCTGGATACTATATGTACCACTGACCACCAGACTCTGGATACTATATGTACCACTGACCACTAGACTCTGGATACTATATATACCACTGACCACAAGACTCTGGATACTGAATGTACGACTGACCACCAGACTCTGGATACTATATATACCACTGACCACCAGACTCTGAATACTATATTTACTCACTGGCCACCAGACTGTGGATACTATATGTACCACTGACCACTAGTCTCTGGATATTATATGTACCACTGACTACTGGAAACCACATGTAAGTGGATAAGGGTTAGTTCACCACCACTGGATTAGGGATCGGAGGCGGCTGTATGACAATATGGACTAGTGATGAGGCCGGTCAGAGTTTGTGTTTAGTCAGTATTCACCTTAGTCGGCAGAGTCACAGGTGGAGTGAAACTCGTGGGATGATGGGGGTGATGGACGGCACATTGAGAGGCGTCATCCTCATGTTCCATTGGTGTCAGTGCTGCAGGTTTCTTCCAGCGACATAACATATATGATCCCCGTATGGTAAGTTCTTTCTTACGTTTTTTCCTATATGACATTTTATGGCCTGTCACATAAAGGTGAGGTACCCACCAGGGCCGTATTTACCATTAGATACCTGCGGGCACCAGATCACTGTAGTACTACCGGTAATGAATCCTCTTCCTGTGTGTTTTCCGATTTTATGTAACTAAAGCTTAATCGCTGTATAAATGAAAAGTTCTACAACTTCCTAATCTACTTTATGTTTCTTAGCTGAGAGCAGGACTAGCGATGTACAGGTTCACTGCATCTGAATGTGAGCAAGAGTGTCCTCATTCACTGACAGCAAACAGATCTTGAAAATGGTGAGTAATTGAAACATAAATGATATTATAAAGTTGTAGAACTTCTCATGTATACAGGAATAAAGTATTTATTATATGGGGGCATGGCTGTAAATATGCCCCCGGATATGACGACTCCTTGTATAGACCAGTCCTATTGGATCTCTCGGTGTGGACGTCTCTGCAGGGGATTTTTCTTCTTCATGAATGTTGATCTCTGGTGTGAAGGATCTGGTAACAGGAGCATCCATGAGGTGAGGGCCCTGACTGTAGGGGGCAGCATTGTAGCCGATCCTCCATCCTCCACTGTGCCCCATTCAGTGTATCCCGTTTAGATAATCCTCCACAATCTAAATAGCCTGTACTTCAGCTCTCTCCTGCACTGATACATTGTAACAAACTCTCACTTATCATTATATAACCAATAAAGCTGTTTTCTGGTTTGGAAACCCCATTTTCAAATGCCCTATTAGGGAATTTTGGGGTAATCGTGTGGGTTCCCCCGTTCAGGACCCTGATTAATTATCCAGAATGGAGAGGGGCTACAAACATCATCTCCTGCTCAGGAGGACCATCACATCCATGTATTACATGCACAGCCCGGTGATTATAGAACTGTGTAATACTTTAATTCCCCTTTAGAGATGCTGTAGGGAAATTAAACTCTTGCAGCAAGTTCCCCCACAGATTACTGGACCCCTCTAGCAAAACGGTATTTTAAAAACCGGACAACCCCTGTAAGGCTCTGTTCACACCACATTTGGGCTTTAAATCTGACATATACCTTTAAAGTGTAGCTAAACGTTTGACAAACTTCTGACATGTCATAGTGACATAGTGACACGTCAGAAGATTGGATTGGTGGGGGTCCGAGCACTGAGACCCCCACCAATCACTAGAATGAAGCAGCTGAAGCCCCCGTGTGAGCGCTCAGTCGCTTTGTGTTTGTTCGGCTTTTTCCAGAAATAAATGTATCGGTGAACGGACTCAATAGAAAGTCTATGAGCCGATACATTTTTCCGGAAAAAGCTGAACAGACAGGAAGCGGCTGAGCGCTCACACGAGACCTTCAGCTGCTTCGTTCTAGTGATTGGTGGGGGTCTCAGAGCTCGGACAACATTTACTACACAGAAGTCCAATGGGAATAAAAACAAGCACAAAGATGTAGGGGGTAAAAGGAAAGTTTTATTTACAGATAAGGGAAGGTTATATTTTATTATTAGGAGATTATTCTAGAAGTATTAAGACTACTATTATTATATACTGTGTATATGTATGTGTCATCTATTTATCTATTATACTAAACCTATCTAAAGGCCGTGTTGATCCAGAGGAAGGCGAAAACCCCCTGTGAGGAATGAGCCAATTGTCCTCATATTAGGGGGGAAAATTCCTTCCTGACCCCAAATATGGCGGTCGGCATAAATCCCAGGATCAAAGGCTGAAGTGTAACGTGTAATATGGGGAAAGACTAGGGGAAAATTATTCATTCTTTATATTATTATTTTTAATGAACTGCTGTATTTATTTATGTGTAAACTATAAATTGTATTAAATTAAGATTTTTTTTAAATTATTTTCTATATTTATATTATGTCACTTATGTGTGTTACTACTTATTACTCTATCATCCTAAACCTATTTAAGGCCGTGTTGATCAAGAGGAAGGCGAAAACCCCCTGTGAGGAATGAGCCAATTGTCCTCATATTAAGGGGGGAAAATTCCTTCCTGACCCCAAATATGGCGATCAGAATAATCCCAGGATCAAAGGCTAAAGTCTAATCTAAATGTACTATGTGTCTATATGCGGGTGTCTATACTTATCATGTAGTGTGGTGTCTATACTTATTATATAGTGGGGTGATGTGAGTGATGTGGGTGATGTGGGTGCATTACTTACCTGGCCTGTGCTGAGGTGAGATCAGGTATAATGGCCGCTCCGGCCCCAGGACTACAACATGCGGCTATTATTCCTGATCTCCCCAGATGGAAACTAAGCACAGGCCGCTCCTGGGGGGTGTAGAGGATCTTCAGGCTGGAGTGATGTCAGATGCCTGCCCGGGATTGGAGGATGGCAAGTCAAGGCTCTGGTGCAGCAGCAAGATGGCAGAGGTGTGGCATGAAGATGGTAAGGAGAGAGATGATGGTCTGGGCAGCCGAGGTAACATACAGCAGCAGAGACTTGAGGCGCGGGTCAGGAGGCATGAAGTTCTGGGCCCTTGTCCTGAGATCTTATTGGTTCCAGCTTGGTGACATGAAGCTGAACCCGGCCAAGGGGTGAAGGGCTTTGTTATTCTCTGGCCACTTCAGATGTTGGTTCTCCAGAACGGGCACAAATGGTGTAAATGGTGGCTGTGCCCTCCTCTCCTGCAGTTCCTCCCAGCCGATGGTGGAGAAGAATGGATGCTCTCTGATGTTCCCGCACACACCGAGGCGCCTCTTAGAATTTTTACGGACCAGTCTCTTGGTCAGATGTTTCACGTCAGGATTAAGCCAAGTTGGAAATTTAGGCTTCGCGGTGGTGATGGCTTTGATAGCCATTTGCCTGACGGGGCCGTTGTAAAATGGGGAGCGTCCTGCTGCCATCCTGGACACCACAATCCCCAGGCTCCACCAGTCAACTGCGGTGCCGTATTTTTTTCTAAGAAGCACCTCGGGGGCCATGTAATGCAACGTTCCCGTCACTCCACGGATCTTATTGGAGGCGGTGACGCCATCTTGGGCCAATCCCAGGTCGATGATACGGACGTGGCCATCTGCATCCAACATTATATTCTCCGGCTTTAGATCTCTGCAAAGAAATAAGACGAGAGAATGACAAATCCGCCCAGTGATCCAGGAGACGGGGGATGGGTCATTTCACCACCAAGCAGAATAGCCATTCAGGAGTGTAGGAAAGCTGGGTGCACTGTTTCCAGCATGTAAAGGAGAATGAAAGAAGGGGGAAGTTCTGCTTACCGGTGGACGATGTTGTGTCCATGGAGGAACTGGAGGCCACATATCATCTCTGCTGTGTAAAATCTGATGGGGAGAACAGAGCGGAGTCTCAATGTCATGAAATCTTCCTCTATCAATTCCCTAATATCATGTTATGATGGAGTGTGTGCGGTCTCTAGCAGAGAGGAGGCGCTGATTATGGCAGCCTGTATTCTGCATTCTCTGTATTATCCTTCATCTGACCTCCCCCCTCATCTTTTCTTCTTTCCACCCCCCTCAGTCTCCTGATTATTTACTCGCCTTACGTTGCCGATGTTCAAGCAGCCGCACATCCTGATCAAAGCCTCCAGGCTGCCACCGGACAGATACTCCGTGATAAAAAATGCCCGCTCCTCAGATTGATGTGCGGCATAGAGGTGGCATAGGAACGGGCAGTGTCTGGCCGCTAGGAGTATCCGCCGCTCTCTCATAATTTCGTCCGTATTGTCCCGTTTGGTGATCATTTTTACGGCCATGTAGGTGTTTCGGCCGGGGACTGATGCCAGGACCACCTGAGGAAAACAAATGGAGATTCCTCATGAGAAGAAGAAGGAACAGGGGTGGACAGAGAGGTGGGTCAGTCGGGTAGTGCCCAGGACTCTACAGCAGAACAAAGCTGAGCTCCCAGCATAATGCAGTGTCTGCTGTTGGGTCCTGTATGGAGAGGTCTTCACGCCTTACCCACATTTGACATAATTATCTTAGTTGGTGGGGGTAGTATGGAGCAGGATTATACGCTATAATAGCGACCGTGGCATCTAAACAGTTAAATAGAGGTAAGCTCCCGCTGTCACCCCATCACCCCTACCCGCAGCGCGATCACAGTGTGTAGATAGTTGTCATGGCAGCCAGGGGGCCTAATGGAGACCCCAAGGTCTGCCAACTTGGTCCTCCTACTAAGCTTAATAGGGGGAGGCTAAAAGAACAATTCAAGCGATACATAAATATTGCAGTCAAAATAAATAAATAAACTTTTTTCTGTTTCGTTTTGTTTAGCTCCTCGAAAAATGGAATAAAAAGTTAAAAAGTGATTAAAAGTTTTATGTAACCCAAAATAGTACCAATAAACAGTACAGCTCGCCCCACAAAAAAGAAGTCCTCACACCGCCCCATCAACAGGAAAATAAAAAAAATTCTGGGTTTCAGAATATGGAGACACACCAAATTAATTTCTTTACAAATTGTTTTTATTGGATAAAAAGTATAAAAAATAAACCAATATAATTTTGGTATCCCCGTTATTGTACTGACCCGCAGAATAAAGGTAACGTGTCATTTTTACCACTTAGTTAACACCATAAAAGCCAAATTATTAAACCAATGGAGGAATTGCTGTTTTTTTTTTTTTTTGCTATTTCACCTAAAAAAAACCAGCCTTTTACAATGTTCCCAGTAAATGATATGGAACATTGAATGGAGCCATTAAAAACGACAACTCGTGCCCCCAAAAATCAAAATCTCTCATATGTCGACAGAAAAATACTAAAATGAAAAACTAAAGTAGTGGTTATGGGGGCAGGAATACTTCTGGATGTCCTATTAGGCATCCCATAGGAGAACACTACACCCATCATCCATCTAGCATAACATGGTGACAACAGAGAACAATTGATGGAGATAAAAGGTAAACTTTAGGTTTACCACCCTATAAAATGAAATATTTAGATATTCTACTCACTTTGCCAAAGCTGCCCCTACCCAGGACCTGGTGGATGGTGAAGCGGCTGATGGTAAGCCTGGCATAGGGGCTGGATGTTCCAGGGTCTTGGCTGCTCCCAGGTCTTGGCTCCTCATCCTCCAATCCTCTGTCCTTGGCTCCTCTCCTCTTCTTCGTCATCTTCTTGAATCCGGTGACGCTGTCCTCCTCCCTCTTCCTCTTCTCCTCTTCTCGCTTCTCTTCGTCTTCTCCATGTCCATTGGACGCCATTTTCACCAATATCGTCCTACCTGTAGACTTCAGTCCGATCGCTGCCGTCGACAGTTGAAAGTAAACGGCAGTTGGTCGTGTGCAGGTCACGTGATGTCAGAGGTCATGGAATCCTCAGGTGGCACCTGCCTGGCAGTAACCTGCTCTGCTATGTCTGATGTGGGCATCATGAGTGCCAGTCTAGTGTCCAGAGCTGTGTTTCCCAACCAGGGTTTCTTATGGCCTGGTCAGGGGTCTGCAGAACACAGTAGCAATACATGCCACTCCTACAGTAGAGATAAACAACGGTTATTTGTTCAGGTTATTGGCAAAACCCTTTTCATCCACAATATAGAATCTGGGTTTATATTTAGGGGTCTGTATTTATTTAGGGGTCTGGTCTGGGGTCTGCATTTATTTAGTGCTCTAGTCTTGGGTCTGTATTTATTTAGGCGTCCGGTACATGGTCTGCATTAATTTGGGGGTCCAGTCTGGGGTCTGCATTTATTTAGGGGTCCGGTCAGGGGTCTGAATTTATTTAGGCGTCTGGTCTGGAGTCTGTAATTATTTGGGGGTCTGGTCTGTGGTCTGTAATTATTTAGGCGTCTGGTCTGGAGTCTGTAATTATTTGGGGGTCTGGTCTGGGGTCTGCATTTATTTAGTGCTCTAGTCTTGGGTCTGTATTTATTTAGGCGTCCGGTACATGGTCTGCATTAATTTGGGGGTCTGGTCTGGGGTCTGTATTTATTTAGGGGTCCAGTCTGGGGTCTGCATTTATTTAGGGGTCCGGTCAGGGGTCTGTATTTATTTAGGGGTCTGGTCTGGGGTCTGTATTTATTTAGGGGTCTGGTGTGGGGTCTGTATTTATTTAGGGGACTGGTCTGTGGTCTCCATTGATATAGGGGTCTGGTCTGGGGTCTGCATTTATTTAGGTGTCTGGTCTGGGGTCTGTATTTATTTAGGGGTCTGGTCTGGGGTCTGTATTTATTTATGGGTTTGTTCTGGGGTCTGTATTTATTTAGGGATCTAGTCTGTGGTCTGTATTTATTTAGTGGTCTAGTCTGGGGTCTGTATTCATTTAGGGTTCCGGTCTGGGGTCTGAATTAATTTGGGGGTCTGTTCTGGGGTCTGTTTTTATTTAGGGGTCTGGTCTAGGGTCTGCATTTATTTATGGGTCTAGTCTGTGGTCTGTATTTATTTAGGGATCTAGTCTGTGGTCTGTATTTATTTAGTGGTCTAGTCTGGGGTCTGTATTCATTTAGGGTTCCGGTCTGGGGTCTGAATTAATTTGGGGGTCTGGTCTGGGGTCTGTTTTTATTTAGGGGTCTGGTCTAGGGTCTGCATTTATTTATGGGTCTAGTCTGTGGTCTGTATTTATTTAGGGATCTAGTCTGTGGTCTGTATTTATTTAGTGGTCTAGTCTGGGGTCTGTATTCATTTAGGGTTCCGGTCTGGGGTCTGAATTAATTTGGGGGTCTGGTCTGGGGTCTGTATTTATTTAGGGGTCTGGTCTGAGTTCTGTATTCTTTTAGTACTCTTTTCCTGGGTCTGTATTTATTTAGGGGTCTGGTCTAGGGTCTGCATTTATTTAGGGGTCCGGTCTGGGGTCTGCATTAATTTGGGGGTCTGGTCTGGGGTCTGTATTTATTTAGGGGTCTGGTCTAGGGTCTGCATTGATTTAGGGGTCTGGTACATGGTCTGCATTAATTTAGGGGTCCAGTCTGGGGTTTGTATTTATTTAGGGGTCCGGTCTGGGGTCTGAATTTATTTAGGCGTCTGGTCTGGGGTCTGTAATTATTTAGGGGTCTGTATTCATTTAGGGGTCTGGTCTGGGGTCTGTATTTATTTAGGAGTCTGGTCTGGGGTCTGCATTCATTTAGGAGTCTGGTCTGGGGTCTGTATTTATTTAGGAGTCTAGTCTGGGGTCTGTATTTATTTAGGCGTCAGGTACGTGGTCTGCATTAATTTGGGGGTCTGGTCTGGGGTCTGTATTTATTAAGGGGTCTAGTCTGGGGTCTGTTTTTATTTAGGGGTCTGGTCTGGGGTCTGAATTTATTTAGGGGTCTGGTCTGAAGTCATTAAATATTTAGGGGTCTGTGGTCTGCATTGATTTAGGGGTCTTGTCTGGGGTCTGTATTCATTTAGGGGTCTGGTCTTGGGTCTGTATTTATTTAGTGGACCGGTCTAGGGTCTGCATTTATTTAGGGATCTAGTCTGGGGTCTGCATTCATTTAGGGGTCTACTCTGGGCTCTGCATTTATTTAGGGGTGTGGTCTGGGGTCTGTATTTATTTAGGGGTCCGGTCTGGGGTCTGCATTAATTTGGGGGTCTGGTCTGGGGTCTGTATTTATTTAGGGGTCTGGTCTAGGGTCTGCATTGATTTAGGGGTCTGGTACATGGTCTGCATTAATTTAGGGGTCCAGTCTGGGGTTTGTATTTATTTAGGGGTCCGGTCTGGGGTCTGAATTTATTTAGGCGTCTGGTCTGGGGTCTGTAATTATTTAGGGGTCTGTATTCATTTAGGGGTCTGGTCTGGGGTCTGTATTTATTTAGGAGTCTGGTCTGGGGTCTGCATTCATTTAGGAGTCTGGTCTGGGGTCTGTATTTATTTAGGAGTCTAGTCTGGGGTCTGTATTTATTTAGGCGTTCGGTCTGGGGTCTGTAATTATTTAGGGGTCTGTATTCATTTAGGTGTCTGGTCTGGGGTCTGTATTTATTTAGGAGTCTGGTCTGGGGTCTGCATTCATTTAGGAGTCTGGTCTGGGGTCTGAATTTATTTAGGGGTCTGGTCTGGGGTCTGTATTTATTTAGGGGTCTGGTTTGGGGTCTTTATTCATTTAGGGGTCTAGTCTTGGGTCTGTATTTATTTAGGGGTCTGGTCTGTAGTCTGCATTAATTTTATGGGTCTGGTTTGGGGTCTGTATTCATTTAGGGGTTCAGTCTGTGGTCTGTATTTATTTAGGAGTCTGGTCTGGGGTCTGTATTCATTTAGTGCTCTAGTCTTGGGGCTGTATTTATTAAGGGGTCTGGTCTAGGGTCTGCATTTATTAAGTGGTCTAGTCTGGGTTCTGTATTTATTTAGGGGTCCGCATTTATTTAGGGGTCTGGTCCATGGTCTATTTATTTAGTGGTCTGGTCTGGGGTCTGCATTTATTTAGGGGTCTAGTCTGGGGTCTAATTTATTTAGGGGTCTGTTCTGGGGTCTGTATTCATTACGGGTCTTGTCTGTGGTCTGCATTCATTTAGGGGTGTGCTCTGGGGTCTGTATTTATTTAGGGGTCTGGTTTGGGTTCTGTATTCATTTAGTGCTCTAGTCTTGGGTCTGTATTTATTTAGGGATCTAGTCTGGGGTCTGTATTTAGGTGTCGGGTCTAAGGACTGCATATATTTAGGGGTGTGGTCTGGGGTCTGTATTTATTTAGAGATCTAGTCTGGGGTCTGCATTTATTTAGGGGTCTAGTCTGAGGTCTGTATTTATTTAGTGGTCCGGTCTGTGGTCTGTATTCATTTAGCGGTCTAGTCTTGGGTCTGTATTTATTTAGGGGTCTGGTCTAGGGTCTGCATTTATTTAGGGGTCTAGTCTTGGGTCTGTATTTAGGGGTCTGGTCTAGGGTCTGCATTTATTTAGGGGTCCGGTCTGGGGTCTGTATTTATTTAGGGGTCTGGTTTGGGGTCTGTATTAATTTAGGGGTCTGGTCTAGGGTCTGCATTTATTTAGGGGTCTTGTCTAGGGTCTGTATTCATTTTGGGGTCCAGTCTGGGGTCTGTATTTATTTAGGTGTAGGTCTGGGGTCTGTATTCATTTAGGGGTCAGGTCTGTGGTCTGTAATTATTTTGGGGTCTGGTCTGGGGTCTGTATTTATTTAGGGGTCTGGTCTAAGGTCTGCATTTATTTAGGAGTGCGGTCTGGGGTCTGTATTTATTTAGAGGTCTAGTCTGGGGTCTGCATTTATTTAAGGGTCTAGTCTGGTCTGTATTTATTTAGGGGTCTGGTTTGGGGTCTGTATTCATTTTGGCGGTCTAGTCTGGGGTCTGTATTAATTTAGGTGTCCGGTCTGGAGTCTGCACTAATTTGGGGGTCTAGTATGGGGTCTGTATTTATTTAGGGGTCTGGTCTGGGGTCTGCATTTATTTAGGGGTCTGGTCTGGGGTTTGAATTTTATTAGGGTTCCGGTCAGGGGTCTGCATTTTTTAGGGGTCTAGTCTGGGGTCTGTATTTATTTAGGGGTCCGGTCTGAGGTCTGCATTAATTTGGGGGTCTAGTCTGGGGTCTATTTATTTAGAGGTCTAGTCTGCGGTCTGCATTTGTTTTGGTGCCTGGTCTGTGGTCTGCATTGATTTAGGGGTCTGATCTGGGGTCTGTATTTATTTAGGGGTCTGGTCTGGGGTCTGTATTTATTTAGGGGTCTAGTATTGGGTCTGCATTTATTTAGGGGTCTAGTATTGGGTCTGCATTTATTTAGGGGTCTGGTCTGGGGTTTGAATTTTATTAGGGGTCTTGTCAGGGGTCTGCATTTATTTAGGGGTCTAGTCTGGGGTCTGTATTTATTTAGGGGTCCGGTCTGAGGTCTGCATTAATTTGGGGGTCTAGTCTGGGGTCTATTTATTTAGAGGTCTAGTCTGCGGTCTGAATTTTATTAGGGGTCCGGTCAGGGGTCTGCATTTATTTAGGGGTCTAGTCTGGGGTCTGTATTTATTTAGGGGTCCAGTCTGGGGTCTGCATTTATTTTGGTGCCTGGTCTGTGGTCTGCATTGATTTAGGGGTCTGGTCTGGGGTCTGCATTCATTTAGGGTTCTAGTCTTGTGTCTGTATTTATTTAGGGGTCTGGTTTGGGGTCTGTATTAATTTAGGGGTCTAGTCTTGGGTCTGTATTTATTTAGGGGTCTGGTCTGGGGTCTGTATTTATTTAGAGATCTAGTCTGGGGTCTGCATTTATTTAGGGATTTAGTCTGGGGTCTGTATTTATTTAGTGGTCCGGTCTGTGGTCTGTATTTATTTAGGGGTCTGGTCTGGGGTCTGCATTAATTTAGGAGTCTGCTCTGGGGTCTATATTTATTTAGGTGTCTGGTTTGGTGTCTGTATTTATTTAGGGGTCTAGTCTTGGGTCGGTATTTATTTAGGGGTCTGGTCTGGGGTCTGTATTTATTTAGGGGTCTGGTCTGGTGTCTGTATTTATTTAGGGGTTCGGTCTGGGGTCTGCATTTATTTAGGCGTCTGGGGTCTGTATTTATTTAGGGGTCTAGTCTTGGGTCTGTATTTATTTAGGGGTCTGGTCTGTGGTCTGCATTAATTTAGGGGTCTGCTCTGGGGTCTGTATTTATTTAGGGGTCTGGTTTGGGGTCTGTATTAAATTACGGGTCTAGTCTGGGGTCTGTATTTATTTAGGGGTTCAGTCTGGGGTCTGTGTTTATTTAGGGGTCCAGTCTGGGGTCTGAATTTATTTAGGGGTCTGGTCTGGGGTCTGTAAATATTTAGGGGTCTGGTCTGTGGTCTGCATTGATTTAGGGGTCTAGTCTGGGGTCTGTATTTATTTAGGGGTCCGGTCTGGGGTCTGCATTAATTTGGGGGTCTAGACTGGGGTCTATTTATTTAGGGGTCTAGTCTGGGGTCTGAATTTTATTAGGGGTCCGGTCAGGGGTCTGCATTTATTTAGGGGTCTAGTCTGGGGTCTGTATTTATTTTGGTGCCTGGTCTGTGGTCTGCATTGATTTAGGGGTCTGGTCTGGGGTCTGTATTTATTTAGGGGTCTGGTCTGGTGTCTGCATTTATTTAGGGATCTAGTCTGGGGTCTGTATTTAGGGGTCTGGTCTAAGGACTGCATATATATGGGGTGTGGTCTGGGGTCTGTATTTATTTAGAGATCTAGTCTGGGGTCTGCATTTATTTAGGGATTTAGTCTGGGGTCTGTATTTATTTAGTGGTCCGGTCTGTGGTCTGTATTTATTTAGGGGTCTGGTTTGGGGTTTGTATTCATTTAGGGGTCTAGTCTGGGGTCTGTATTTATTTAGTGGTCCGGTGTGTGGTCTGTATTCATTTTGGGGTCCAGTCTGGTGTCTGTATTTATTATAGGTGTAGGTCTGGGGTCTGTATTCATTTAGGGGTCAGGTCTGTGGTCTGTATTTATTTAGGGGTCTTGTCTAAGGTCTGCATTTATTTAGGTCTGTGGTCTGTATTTATTTAGAGGTCTAGTCTGGGGTCTGTATTTATTTAGGGGTCCGGTCTGTGGTCTGTATTTATTTAGGGGTCTGGTCTGTAGTCTGCATTAATTTAGGGGACTGGTTTGGGGTCTGTATTCATTTAGGGGTCTAGTCTGGGGTCTGTATTCATTTAGGTGTCCGGTCTGGGGTCTGCACTAATTTGGGGGTCTAGTATGGGGTCTGTATTTATTTAGGGGTCTAGTCTGGGGTCTGAATTTATTTAGGGGTCTGGTCTGGGGTCATTAAATATTTAGGGGTCTGGTCTGGGGTCTGTATTTATTTAGGTGTCTAGTCTTGGGTCTGTATTTATTTAGGGGTCTGGTCTGGGATCTGCATTTATTTAGGGGTCTGGTCTGGGGTCTGTATTTATTTAGGTATCTAATCTGGGGTCTGCATTCATTTAGGGGTCTACTCTGGGGTCTGTATTTAGGGGTCTGGTCTAAGGACTGCATTTATTTAGGGGTGTGGTCTGGGGTCTGTATTTATTTAGGTGTCTAGTCTGGGGTCTGTATTTATTTAGGGGTCCGGTCCGGGGTCTATTTATTTAGGGGTCTTGTCTGGGGTCTGTATTCATTTAGGGGTCTAGTCTGGGGTCTGCATTCATTTAGGGGTCTTTTCTGTGGTCTGTATTTATTTAGGGGTCTGGTCTGGGGTCTGTATTTATTTAGGGGTCTAGTCTGGGGTCTGTATTCATTTAGGGGTCTAGTCTGGGGTCTGTATTTATTTAGGGGTCTAGTCTGGGGTCTGTATTCATTTAGGGGTCTAGTCTTGGGTCTGCATTTATTTAGGGGTCTTGTCTGGGGTCTGTATTTATTTAGGGGACTGGTCTGGGGTCTGCATTGATTTAGGTGCCTGGTCTGGGGTCTGTTCATTTAGGGGTCTAGTCTTGGGTCTGTATTTATTTAGGGGTCTGGTCTGGGGTCTGTATTTATTTAGGGGTCTGGTCTGGGGTCTGTAAATATTTAGGGGTCCGGTCTGAGGTCTGCATTTATTTAGGAGTCTGGTCTGGGGTCTGCATTGATTTAGGGGTCTGCTCTGTGGCCTGTATTAATTTAGGGGGTCTAGTCTTGGGTCTGTATTTAGGGGTCTGGTCTGGGGTCTGTATTTATTTAGGGGTCTGGTCTGGGGTCTGCATTAATTTAGGAGTCTGCTCTGGGGTCTGAAATTATTTAGGGGTCTGGTTTGGTGTCTGTATTTATTTAGGGGTCTAGTCTTGGGTCTGTATTTATTTAGGGGTCTGGTCTGGGGTCTGTATTTATTTAGGGGTCTGGTCTGGTGTCTGTATTTATTTAGGGGTTCGGTCTGGGGTCTGCATTTATTTAGGCGTCTGGTCTGGGGTCTGTATTTATTTAGGGGTCTAGTCTTGGGTCTGTATTTATTTAGGGGTCTGGTCTGTGGTCTGCATTAATTTAGGGGTCTGCTCTGGGGACTGTATTTATTTAGGGTTCTGGTTTGGGGTCTGTATTTATTTAGGGGTTCAGTCTGGGGTCTCTATTTATTTAGGGGTCTGGTCTGGGGTCTGTAAATATTTAGGGGTCTGGTCTGTGGTCTGCATTGATTTAGGGGTCTAGTCTGGGGTCTGTATTTATTTAGGGGTCCGGTCTGGGGTCTGCATTAATTTGGGGGTCTAGTCTGGGGTCTATTTATTTAGGGGTCTAGTCTGGGGTCTGAATTTTATTAGGGGTCCGGTCAGGGGTCTGCATTTATTTAGGGGTCTAGTCTGGGGTCTGTATTTATTTAGGGGTCCAGTCTGGGGTCTGTATTTATTTAGGGGTCTGGTTTGGGGTCTGTAATTATTTTGGTGCCTGGTCTGTGGTCTGCATTGATTTAGGGGTCTGGTCTGGGGTCTGTATTTATTTAGGGGTCTGGTCTGGGGTCTGTATTCATTTAGGGATCTAGTCTTGGTTCTGTATTTATTTAGGTGTCTGGTCTGGGGGCTGTATTTATTTAGGGGTCCGGTCTGGGGTCTGTATTTATTTAGGGGTCTGGTCTGGGGTCTGTATTCATTTAGGGGTCTAGTCTAGGGTCTGTATTTGTTTAGGGGTCTAGTCTTGGATCTGTATTTATTTAGGGGTCCAGTCTGGGGTCTGTATTTATTTAGGGGTCCGGTCTGGGGTCTGAATTTATTTAGGCATCTGGTCTGGGGTCTGTAATTATTTTGGGGTCTGGTCTGTGGTCTGCATTGATTTAGAGGTCTGGTCTGGGGTCTGTATTTATTTAGGGGTCTGGTCTGGTGTCTGCATTTATTTAGGGATCTAGTCTGGGGTCTGTATTTATTTAGAGATTTAGTCTGGGGTCTGTATTTATTTAGTGGTCCGGTCTGTGGTCTGTATTTATTTAGGGGTCTGGTTTGGGGTCTGTATTCATTTAGGGGTCTAGTCTGGGGTCTGTATTTATTTAGTATTCCGGTCTGTGGTCTGTATTCATTTTGGGGTCCAGTCTGGGGTCTGTATTTATTTAGGTGTAGGTCTGGGGTCTGTATTCATTTAGGGGTCAGGTCTGTGGTCTGTAATTATTTTGGGGTCTGGTCTGGGGTCTTTATTTATTTAGGGGTCTGGTCTAAGGTCTGCATTTATTTTTAGGGGTGTGGTCTGGGGTCTGTATTTATTTAGAGGTCTAGTCTGGGGTCTGCATTTATTTAAGGGTCTAGTCTGGGGTCTGTATTTATTTAGGGGTCCGGTCTGTGGTCTGTATTTATTTAGGGGTCTGGTCTGTAGTCTGCATTAATTTAGGGGACTGGTTTGGGGTCTGTATTCATTTAGGGGTCTAGTCTGGGGTCTGTATTCATTTTGGTGTCCGGTCTGGGGTCTGCACTAATTTGGGGGTCTAGTATGGGGTCTGTATTTATTTAGGGGTCTGGTCTGGGGTCTGAATTTATTTAGGGGTCTGGTCTGGGGTCATTAAATATTTAGGGGTCTGGTCTGGGGTCTGTATTTATTTAGGGGTCTAGTCTTGGGTCTGTATTTATTTAGGGGTCTGGTCTGGGATCTGCATTTATTTTGGGGTCTGGTCTGGGGTCTGTATTTATTTAGGTATCTAATCTGGGGTCTGCATTCATTTAGGGGTCTACTCTGGGGTCTGTATTTAGGGGTCTGGTCTAAGGACTGCATTTATTTAGGGGTGTGGTCTGGGGTCTGTATTTATTTAGAGATCTAGTCTGGGGTCTGCATTTATTTAGGGGTCTAGTCTGGGGTCTGTATTTATTTAGGGGTCCGGTCCGGGTCTATTTATTTAGGGGTCTTGTCTGGGGTCTGCATTCATTTAGGGGTCTAGTCTGGGGTCTGCATTCATTTAGGGGTCTTTTCTGTGGTCTGTATTTATTTAGGGGTCTGGTCTGGGGTCTGTATTTATTTATGGGTCTAGTCTGGGGTCTGTATTCATTTAGGGGTCTAGTCTGGGGTCTGTATTTATTTAGGGGTCTAGTCTGGGGTCTGTATTCATTTAGGGGTCTAGTCTTGTGTCTGCATTTATTTAGGGGTCTTGTCTGGGGTCTGTATTTATTTAGGGGTCTGCATTGATTTAGGTGTCTGGTCTGGGGTCTGTTCATTTAGGGGTCTAGTCTTGGATCTGTATTTATTTTGGGGTCTGGTCTAGGGTCTGTATTTATTTAGGGGTCCGGTCTGGGGTCTGCATTTATTTAGGCGTCTGGTCTGAGGTCTGCATTTATTTAGGCATCTGGTCTGGGGTCTGTATTTATTTAGGGGTGTGCTCTTGGGTCTGTATTCATTTAGGGGTCTAGTCTGGGGTCTGTATTCATTTTGGTGTCCGGTCTGGGGTCTGCACTAATTTGGGGGTCTAGTATGGGGTCTGTATTTATTTAGGGGTCTGGTCTGGGGTCTGAATTTATTTAGGGGTCTGGTCTGGGGTCATTAAATATTTAGGGGTCTGGTCTGGGGTCTGTATTTATTTAGGGGTCTAGTCTTGGGTCTGTATTTATTTAGGGGTCTGGTCTGGGATCTGCATTTATTTTGGGGTCTGGTCTGGGGTCTGTATTTATTTAGGTATCTAATCTGGGGTCTGCATTCATTTAGGGGTCTACTCTGGGGTCTGTATTTAGGGGTCTGGTCTAAGGACTGCATTTATTTAGGGGTGTGGTCTGGGGTCTGTATTTATTTAGAGATCTAGTCTGGGGTTTGCATTTATTTAGGGGTCTAGTCTGGGGTCTGTATTTATTTAGGGGTCCGGTCCGGGGTCTATTTATTTAGGGGTCTTGTCTGGGGTCTGTATTCATTTAGGGGTCTAGTCTGGGGTCTGCATTCATTTAGGGGTCTTTTCTGTGGTCTGTATTTATTTAGGGGTCTGGTCTGGGGTCTGTATTTATTTATGGGTCTAGTCTGGGGTCTGTATTCATTTAGGGGTCTAGTCTGGGGTCTGTATTTATTTAGGGGTCTAGTCTGGGGTCTGTATTCATTTAGGGGTCTAGTCTTGGGTCTGCATTTATTTAGGGGTCTTGTCTGGGGTCTGTATTTATTTAGGGGACTGGTCTGGGGTCTGCATTGATTTAGGTGTCTGGTCTGGGGTCTGTTCATTTAGGGGTCTAGTCTTGGGTCTGTATTTATTTTGGGGTCTGGTCTAGGGTCTGTATTTATTTAGGGGTCCGGTCTGGGGTCTGCATTTATTTAGGCGTCTGGTCTGGGGTCTGCATTTATTTAGGCATCTGGTCTGGGGTCTGTATTTATTTAGGGGTCTGCTCTTGGGTCTGTATTTATTTAGGGGTCTGGTTTGGTGTCTGTATTCAATTAGGGGTCTAGTCTGGGGTCTGTATTTATTTAGGGGTTCAGTCTGGGGTCTGTATTTATTTAGGGGTCTGGTCTGGTGTCTGCATTTATTTAGGGATCTAGTCTGGGGTCTGTATTTAGGGGTCTGGTCTAAGGACTGCATATATTTAGGGGTGTGGTCTGGGGTCTGTATTTATTTAGCTGTCTGGTTTGGGGTCTGCATTTATTTAGGGGTCTAGTCTGGGGTCTATATTTATTTAGGGGTCTGGTCTGGGGTCTGTATTCATTTAGGGGTCTAGTCTTGGGTCTGTATTTATTTAGGAGTCTGGTGTCAGTATTTATTTAGGGGTCTGGTCTGTGGTCTGCATTGATCTAGGGGTCTGCTCTGTGGTTTGTATTTATTTAGGGGTCTGGTTTAGGGTCTGTATTCATTTAGGGGTCTAGTCTTGGGTCTGTATTCATTTAGGGGTCTAGTCTGTGGTCTGCATTAATTTAGGAGTCTGCTCTGGGGTCTGTATTTATTTAGGGTTCTGGTTTAGGGTCTGTATTCATTTAGGGGTCTAGTCTGGGGTCTGTATTTATTTAGGTGTCCAGTCTGGGGTCTGTATTTATTTAGGGGTCCAGTCTGGGGTCTGGATTTATTTAGGGTTCTGGTCTGGGGTCTGTAAATATTTAGGGGTCTGGTCTGGAGTCTGTATTTATTTAGGGGTCTGGTCTGTGGTCTGCATTGATTTAGGGGTCTGCTCTGGGGTCTGTATTTATTTAGGGGTCTAGTTTGGGGTCTGTAATTATTTTGGGGTCTGGTCTGTGGTCTGCATTGAATTAGGGATCTGGTCTGGGGTCTGTATTTATTTAGGCGTCTGGTCTGGGGTCTGTATTCATTTAGGGGTCTAGTCTTGGGTCTGTATTTATTTAGGAGTCTGGTCTGGGGTCTGTATTTATTTAGGGGTCTGGTCTGTGGTCTGCATTGATTTAGGGGTCTGCTCTGGGGTCTGTATTTATTTATGGGTCTGGTTTGGGGTCTGTAATTATTTTGGGGTCTGGTCTGTGGTCTGTATTGAATTAGGGGTCTGGTCTGGGGTCTGTATTCATTTAGGGGTCTAGTCTTGGGTCTGTATTTATTTAGGAGTATGGTCTGGGGTCTGTATTTATTTAGGGGTCTAGTCTGGGGTCTGTATTTATTTAGTATTCCGGTCTGTGGTCTGTATTCATTTTGGGGTCCAGTCTGGGGTCTGTATTTATTTAGGTGTAGGTCTGGGGTCTGTATTCATTTAGGGGTCAGGTCTGTGGTCTGTAATTATTTTGGGGTCTGGTCTGGGGTCTTTATTTATTTAGGGGTCTGGTCTAAGGTCTGCATTTATTTTTAGGGGTGTGGTCTGGGGTCTGTATTTATTTAGAGGTCTAGTCTGGGGTCTGCATTTATTTAAGGGTCTAGTCTGGGGTCTGTATTTATTTAGGGGTCCGGTCTGTGGTCTGTATTTATTTAGGGGTCTGGTCTGTAGTCTGCATTAATTTAGGGGACTGGTTTGGGGTCTGTATTCATTTAGGGGTCTAGTCTGGGGTCTGTATTCATTTTGGTGTCCGGTCTGGGGTCTGCACTAATTTGGGGGTCTAGTATGGGGTCTGTATTTATTTAGGGGTCTGGTCTGGGGTCTGAATTTATTTAGGGGTCTGGTCTGGGGTCATTAAATATTTAGGGGTCTGGTCTGGGGTCTGTATTTATTTAGGGGTCTAGTCTTGGGTCTGTATTTATTTAGGGGTCTGGTCTGGGATCTGCATTTATTTTGGGGTCTGGTCTGGGGTCTGTATTTATTTAGGTATCTAATCTGGGGTCTGCATTCATTTAGGGGTCTACTCTGGGGTCTGTATTTAGGGGTCTGGTCTAAGGACTGCATTTATTTAGGGGTGTGGTCTGGGGTCTGTATTTATTTAGAGATCTAGTCTGGGGTCTCCGTATTTATTTAGGGGTCTAGTCTGGGGTCTGTATTTATTTAGGGGTCCGGTCCGGGGTCTATTTATTTAGGGGTCTTGTCTGGGGTCTGCATTCATTTAGGGGTCTAGTCTGGGGTCTGCATTCATTTAGGGGTCTTTTCTGTGGTCTGTATTTATTTAGGGGTCTGGTCTGGGGTCTGTATTTATTTATGGGTCTAGTCTGGGGTCTGTATTCATTTAGGGGTCTAGTCTGGGGTCTGTATTTATTTAGGGGTCTAGTCTGGGGTCTGTATTCATTTAGGGGTCTAGTCTTGTGTCTGCATTTATTTAGGGGTCTTGTCTGGGGTCTGTATTTATTTAGGGGTCTGCATTGATTTAGGTGTCTGGTCTGGGGTCTGTTCATTTAGGGGTCTAGTCTTGGATCTGTATTTATTTTGGGGTCTGGTCTAGGGTCTGTATTTATTTAGGGGTCCGGTCTGGGGTCTGCATTTATTTAGGCGTCTGGTCTGAGGTCTGCATTTATTTAGGCATCTGGTCTGGGGTCTGTATTTATTTAGGGGTGTGCTCTTGGGTCTGTATTCATTTAGGGGTCTAGTCTGGGGTCTGTATTCATTTTGGTGTCCGGTCTGGGGTCTGCACTAATTTGGGGGTCTAGTATGGGGTCTGTATTTATTTAGGGGTCTGGTCTGGGGTCTGAATTTATTTAGGGGTCTGGTCTGGGGTCATTAAATATTTAGGGGTCTGGTCTGGGGTCTGTATTTATTTAGGGGTCTAGTCTTGGGTCTGTATTTATTTAGGGGTCTGGTCTGGGATCTGCATTTATTTTGGGGTCTGGTCTGGGGTCTGTATTTATTTAGGTATCTAATCTGGGGTCTGCATTCATTTAGGGGTCTACTCTGGGGTCTGTATTTAGGGGTCTGGTCTAAGGACTGCATTTATTTAGGGGTGTGGTCTGGGGTCTGTATTTATTTAGAGATCTAGTCTGGGGTTTGCATTTATTTAGGGGTCTAGTCTGGGGTCTGTATTTATTTAGGGGTCCGGGGTCTATTTATTTAGGGGTCTTGTCTGGGGTCTGTATTCATTTAGGGGTCTAGTCTGGGGTCTGCATTCATTTAGGGGTCTTTTCTGTGGTCTGTATTTATTTAGGGGTCTGGTCTGGGGTCTGTATTTATTTATGGGTCTAGTCTGGGGTCTGTATTCATTTAGGGGTCTAGTCTGGGGTCTGTATTTATTTAGGGGTCTAGTCTGGGGTCTGTATTCATTTAGGGGTCTAGTCTTGGGTCTGCATTTATTTAGGGGTCTTGTCTGGGGTCTGTATTTATTTAGGGGACTGGTCTGGGGTCTGCATTGATTTAGGTGTCTGGTCTGGGGTCTGTTCATTTAGGGGTCTAGTCTTGGGTCTGTATTTATTTTGGGGTCTGGTCTAGGGTCTGTATTTATTTAGGGGTCCGGTCTGGGGTCTGCATTTATTTAGGCGTCTGGTCTGGGGTCTGCATTTATTTAGGCATCTGGTCTGGGGTCTGTATTTATTTAGGGGTCTGCTCTTGGGTCTGTATTTATTTAGGGGTCTGGTTTGGTGTCTGTATTCAATTAGGGGTCTAGTCTGGGGTCTGTATTTATTTAGGGGTTCAGTCTGGGGTCTGTATTTATTTAGGGGTCTGGTCTGGTGTCTGCATTTATTTAGGGATCTAGTCTGGGGTCTGTATTTAGGGGTCTGGTCTAAGGACTGCATATATTTAGGGGTGTGGTCTGGGGTCTGTATTTATTTAGCTGTCTGGTTTGGGGTCTGCATTTATTTAGGGGTCTAGTCTGGGGTCTATATTTATTTAGGGGTCTGGTCTGGGGTCTGTATTCATTTAGGGGTCTAGTCTTGGGTCTGTATTTATTTAGGAGTCTGGTGTCAGTATTTATTTAGGGGTCTGGTCTGTGGTCTGCATTGATCTAGGGGTCTGCTCTGTGGTTTGTATTTATTTAGGGGTCTGGTTTAGGGTCTGTATTCATTTAGGGGTCTAGTCTTGGGTCTGTATTCATTTAGGGGTCTAGTCTGTGGTCTGTATTTATTTAGGGGTCTGGTCTGGGGTCTGTATTTATTTAGGGGTCTGGTCTTGGGTCTGCATTGATCTAGGGGTTTGCTCTGGGGTCTATTTATTTAGGGGTCTGGTTTGGGGTCTGTAATTATTTTGGTGTCTGGTCTGTTGTCTGCATTGATTTAGGGGTCTGGTCTGGGGTTTGTATTCATTTAGGGGTCTAGTCTTGGGTCTGTATTTATTTAGGAGTCTGGTCTGGGGTCTGTATTTATTTAGGGGTCCGATCTGGGGTCTGCATTTATTTAGGAGTCTGGTCTAGGGTCAGAATTTATTTAGGGGTCTGGTCTGTTTTCTGCTTTGATTTAGGGGTCTGCTCTGTGGTCTGTATTTATTTAGGGGTCTGGTTTGGGGTCTGTATTCATTTAGGGGTCTGGTCTTGGGTCTGCATTAATTTATGAGTCTGCTCTGGGGTCTGTATTTATTTAGGGGTCTGGTTTGGGGTCTGTATTCATTTAGGGGTCTAGTCTGGGGTCTGTATTTATTTAGGGGTCTGGTCTGGGGTCTTTATTTATTTAGGTGTCCGGTCTGGGGTCTGGATTTATTTAGGGGTCCGGTCTGGGGTCTGGATTTATTTAGGGGTCTGGTCTGTGGTCTATATTTATTTAGGGGTCTGTGGTCTGCATTGATTTAGGGGTCTGGTCTGGGGTCTGTAATTATTTAGTGGTCTGGTCTGTGGTCTGCATTGATTTAGGGGTCTGGTCTGGGGGTCTGTATTTATTTAGGGGTCTGGTCTGGGGTCTGTATTTATTTAGGGGTCCAGTCTGGGGTCTGCATTTATTTAGGGGTCTAGTCTGGGGTCTGTATTTTTTTAGGGGTCCACTCTGTGGTCTGTATTTTATTAGGGGTCCGGTTTGGAGTCTTTATTCATTTAGGGGTCTGGTCTGGGGTCTGTAATTATTTAGTGGTTTGGTCTGTGGTCTGCATTGTTTTAGGGGTCTGTAATTATTTAGGGGTCTGGTCTGTGGTCTGTATTTATTTAGGGGTCTGGTCTGGGGTCTGTATTTATTTAGGGGTCTGGTCTGGGGTCTGTATTCATTTAGGGGTCTAGTCTAGGGTCTGTATTTATTTAGGGGTCTAGTCTGGGGTCTGTATTTATTTAGGGGTCTGGTCTGGGTCTGTATTTATTTAGGGGACTGGTCTGTGGTCTCCATTGATTTAGGAGTCTAGTCTGGGGTCTGTATTTATTTAGGGGTCCGGTCTGAGGTCTGCATTTATTTAGGGGTCCAGTCTGGGGTCTGTTTTTATTTAGGGGTCTGATCTGGAGGTCTGTATTTATTTAGTGGTCTGGTCTGTGGTCTGTATTTATTTAGGGAACTGGTCTGGGGTCTGTATTTATTTAGGGGTCTGGTCTGGGGTCTGTATTTATTTAGGGGTGTAGTCTTGGGTCTATATTTATTTAGGGGTCCGTTCTGGAGGACTAATCAGTCTCTAGAACAATATTTAAGGTGTTTTATCTCTGACTGTCAATATGATTGGGTCTCCTTCATTTCCCTCGCCAAATTTTCCCTTAATAACCGGGTCAGTAACTCATCAGGGGTCTCCACATTTTTCTGTAATTTTGGGTTTAATCCACGGTTCTCCTCTGTTTCACCTGGTGGTTCCAACAATCCCGAGGTAGATCTCGTTCATCGGGAACTGTCCACAGTCTGGGTCCAGGTTCAGAAGAAACTAGAGGCGTCCCAGAGCATACAAAAGCAAAGCACCACACACTTTTCAAAAAAGTGCCAAAGGCAGCGTAAACCGACCAAAAGCTTTCCCGCAAATTGCGACTTTTGGGACTTTTCTATGCCAGATAAGCAGCTTAGCAAGGTTAATAAATTCTCCTCTAAGGCTACAGACAGTAATACAATATCTTAATGCAAGGATGTGTACACTCTGTGTCTGACTGAGGTACCTTGGACCCACCAAAGGAAATAATTCTTGGGGGTCTACACTTCCACTATATAGAAATAATGTGAACACTCTTAATTGTGTACTAAAAACGTGTGTAGTAAAACAAAGACAAATATTCCCACCATATAGTGACAGATATCAGTCCTACACAGGCATTCTGCAGACCATATACACTACCGTTCAAAAGTTTAGGGTCACTTAGAAATTTCCTTATTTTTGAAAGAAAAGCACAGTTTTTTTTCAATGAAGATAACATTAAATTAATCAGAAATACACTCTATCCATTGTTAATGTGGTAAATGACTATTCTAGCTGCAAACGTCTGGTTTTTAATGCAATATCTACATAGGTGTATAGAGGCCAATTTCCAGCAACCATCACTCCAGTGTTCTAATGGTACATTGTGTTTGCTAACTGTGTTAGAAGGCTAATGGATGATTACAAAACACTTGAAAACCCTTGTGCAATTATGTTAGCACCTGTAAAGGATGTGCCAGGCACAGCGGGGTTAACGCCCATAGGTAATCAGTCGGCACCTGAGTCTATGTCTCTGAGACTGACTCCAGCTTCCACCACTCAGGCTGGCAGGCTTAGGAGTGGGAGAGCCTATCGCAGCCTGGCCAGACTCCGCTAGCTCCCGCCCTCTGTCTATTTATACCTGCCTTTCCTGTTCCTCCTTTGCTTGTGATTCTTCTCGTGTGGTTTCCTGGCCCAGCTACAGCTCCTGACTATTTGATCCTGCTCCATACTGACCCTGGCTTACTAACTACTCTCCTGCTCTGCGTTTGGTACCTCGTACACTCCTGGTTTGACTCGGCTCGTTCACCTCTCTTGTTGCTCACGGTGTTGCCGTGGGCAACTGCCCCATTTCCCTTAGCTTTGTGTACCCTTGTCTGTTTGTCTCGTGCACTTACTGAGCGTAGGGACCGCCGCCCAGTTGTACCCCGTCGCCTAGGGCGGGTCGTTGCAAGTAGGCAGGGACAGAGTGGCAGGTAGATTAGGGCTCACTTGTCCGTTTCCCTACCCCTATCATTACAGCACCGCTGTAAACATTTTTGCTGTTTAGAGGAGCCATACAACTGACCTTCCTTTGAGCTAGTTGAGAATCTGGAGCATTACATTTGTGGGTTCGATTAAACTCTCCAAATGGCTAGAAAAATAGAGCTTTCATGTGAAACTCGACAGTCTATTCTTGTTCTTAGAAATGAAGGCTATTCCATGCGAGAAATTGCCAAGAAACTGCAGATTTGCTACAACGGTGTGTACTACTCCCTTCAGAGGACAGCACAAACAGGCTCTAACCAGAGTAGAAAGGGAAGTGGGAGGCCCCGCTGCACAACTGAGCAACAAGACAAGTACATTAGAGTCTCTAGTTTGAGAAATAGACGCCTAACAGGTCCTCAACTGGCAGCTTCATTAAATAGTACCCACAAAACGCCAGTGTCAACGTCTACAGTGAAGAGGCGACTCCAGGATGCTGGCCTTCAGGGCAGAGTGGCAAAGAAAAAGCCATATCTGAGACTGGCTAATAAAAGGAAAAGATTAATATGGGCAAAAGCTCAGACATTGGACAGAGGAAGATTGGAAAAAAGTGTTATGGACAGACGAATCGAAGTTTGAGGTGTTTGGATCACACAGAAGAACATTTGTGAGACGCAGAAAACTGAAAAGATGCTGGAAGAGTGCCTGACGCCATCTGTCAAGCATGGTGGAGGTAATGTGATGGTCTGGGGTTGCTTTGGTGCTGGTAAAGTGGGACATTTGTACAAGGTAAAAGGGATTTTGAATAAGGAAGGCTATCACTCCATTTTGCAACACCATGCCATACCCTGTGGACAGCGCTTGATTGGAGCCAATTTCATCCTACAACAGGACAATGACCAAAAGCACACCTCCAAATGATGCAAGAACTATTTAGGGAAGAAGCCGGCAGCTGGTATTCTATCTGTAATGGAGTGGCCAGCGCAGTCACCAGATCTCAGCATTATACTAGGATGCACAATTCTATATTAAAATATTATCATATTAGTCATGTGTCCTAGTATACCCACATCCAGCGATGGGTGGGATGGGTGAAACATAAAATAGTTTTCCATGAGTTTTGGACTGCGATGTGCTGCTGATCTCTCCTTTTGGGGGTAATATACAGGGAATATGGGGGTTACAGTGGAGGAAATAAGTATTTGATCCCTTGCTGATTTTGTAAGTTTGCCCACTGTCAAAGTCATGAACAGTCTAGAATTTTTAGGCTAGGTTAATTTTACCAGTGAGAGATAGATTATATTAAAAAAAAAAAAAGAAAATCACATTGTCAAAATTATATATATTTATTTGCATTGTGCACAGAGAAATAAGTATTTGATCCCCTACCAAACATTAAGAGTTCAGCCTCCTCCAGACCAGTTACACGCTCCAAATCAACTTGGTGCCTGCATTAAAGACAGCTGTCTTAAATGGTCACCTGTATAAAAGTTTCCTGTCCACAGACTCAATTAATCAGTCTGACTCTAACCTCTACAACATGGGCAAGACCAAAGAGCTTTCTAAGGATGTCAGGGACAAGATCATAGACCTGCACAAGGCTGGAATGGGCTACAAAACCATAAGTAAGACGCTGGGTGAGAAGGAGACAACTGTTGGTGCAATAGTAAGAAAATGGAAGACATACAAAATGACTGTCAATCGACATCGATCTGGGGCTCCATGCAAAATCTCACCTCGTGGGGTATCCTTTATCCTGAGGAAGGTGAGAGCTCAGCCGAAAACTACATGGGGGGAACTTGTTAATCATCTCAAGGCAGCTGGGACCACAGTCACCAAGAAAACCATTGGTAACACATTACGCCGTAATGGATCAAAATCCTGCAGTGCCCGCAAGGTCCCCTTGCTCAAGAAGGCACATGTACAGGCCCATCTGAAGTTTGCAAATGAACATCTGGATGATTCTGAGAGTGATTGGGAGAAGGTGCAGTGGTCAGATGAGACAAAATTTGAGCTCTATGGCATTAACTCAACTCGCCGTTTTTGGAGGAAGAGAAATGCTGCCTATGACCCAAAGAACACCGTCCCTACTGTCAAGCATGGAGGTGGAAACATTATGTTTTGGGGGTGTTTCTCTGCTAAGGGCACAGGACTACTTCACCGCATCAATGGGAGAATGGATGGAGCCATGTACCGTCAAATCCTGAGTGACAACCTCCTTCCCTCCACCAGGACATTAAAAATGGCTCGTGGCTGGGTCTTCCAGCACGACAATTACACGAAACATACAGCCAAGGCAACAAAGGAGTGGCTCAAAAAGAAGCACATTAAGGTCATGGAGTGGCCAAGTCAGTCTCCAGACCTTAATCCCATCGAAAACTTATGGAGGGAGCTGAAGATACGAGTTGCCAAGCGACAGCCTCGAAATCTTAATGATTTACAGATGATCTGCAAAGAGGAGTGGGCCAAAATTCCATCTAACATGTGTGCAAACCTCATCATCAACTACTAAAAACGTCTGACTGCTGTGCTTGCCAACAAGGGTTTTGCCACCAAGTATTAAGTCTTGTTTGCCAAAGGGATCAAATACTTATTTCTCTGTGCACAATGCAAATAAATATATATAATTTTGACAATGTGAATTATTTTTATTTTTTTTATATAATCTATCTCTCACTGGTAAAATTAACCTAGCCTAAAAATTCTAGACTGTTCATGTCTTTGACAGTGGGCAAACTTACAAAATCAGCAAGGGATCAAATACTTATTTCCTTCACTGTATATAAGGGACTCTCATCATCCCTGTATATACCAGCCATCATCCCCATATATAACCACCATTATCCGTGTATGTACCAGCCCACCTTTATCTCGGTATAAAATCTCCATCACCCCTGTATATACCATTAGGGCGGGCACTGTCAGCTTGCTGTGGCGTGCGGGCATTGTGGCTAAACAAGAAGTAAATGGGGTGGGCATTGAGGACACCGTGGACCAATAGGATGCCTGAAACGCCGGTATATGGGAAAAGTCCAGCAGAATCTGAAAATATGCCTCCTGATTGCTTAAAGGCTATGTACACCTTTGCACTGTTTTTTTTAAATTGCCTTGTATGTATTGTACAAAATAAATCACATTTCTAATTGGTCTACCATTTGTCTTCTGTACCTGCAGAGTATTTCAGTTTATGGCCAGCTGCTGTATTCAGTTATCTCTCTAAGGCCCTGTTCACACCTGCGTTGGTGTGTTTCGTTGTTCTGCTCCGTCAGTGGTGCAGAACAAAAGGAATAACGGAAGCAATGGTTCAGTCGCACAACGGACACCGCCACCTGCCGACAGAACCCATTGACTTTAGTGGATTCCATTGGCTTTCCGTCAGGCGGGGGGCCGTGATTTTACAAGAGACAATAGTGCAGATGTGAACGAGGCCTTATCCGTCAGTCATCACCCTAATGGCAAACTGAGCAGCTCCTCTTTTGCAGGCTCATGAACAAGCATTTACTGTGGAATCTGCGCATGTGCATGGTCCTAATTACTGCATACCTCCTAACCGTCCCGGATACAGCGGGACAGTCCAGGATTCCGGGCGGTGTTACAATGTCCCAAGCGGCCGGTGGTATGTCTTGGTGTCAACTGTATTTGCGTCCTAAGGATGCAGATCCAGTTGAATCCGATGCTAATGTAAGGGATCGTCAGCTCCCTGCTTCTGTATTAGTACCACTCGCCGAGGAATTCCCGGGCACAGCACTACTTTAAGTGCGGAGCCCCTTATCTCACTATTCATATATGTACATTGACGTCGGGGACTACTCCTGGAGCGGAATCCACTGCCTTTGCATTGCTGATGGTCTGGCCGGGGATTCCGCTCCTAGGCGGAACCCCTGATGTCACTGTCCATATATGTACAGTTACATCAAGGGCTCCTCCTGGAGTGCAATCCCTGGCCACAGCGTGGCCGACGCTCTGGACAGGGATTCTGCTCCTATAGGGAATGCCTTACGTCACTGTCCATATATGGACAGTGACGGCAGGGGCTCCTCCTGGAGTGGAATCCCTGGGGGGGGGGGCACCATCTACATGGGCACTGTGTGTGACACTATCTATATGGGCACTGGCGCTTTATATGTGTGCACTGGTACTAGAGGTAGCTAAGGGGGCATTAAACTGTATGGGGGCAGCTATTTGTCATAATTTCTAGCAACGCATTCCCTTTAATACTGGCGTTTCATACACCAGTCCTATTAAACAGTTTGCTGGAGTAAGATGCAACACATTTATTAACAGGCGAATGACTCTTAATAAATGTGTCGCATCTTTTAGTTGCAGTGAGGCCTGTCATCAGTACTTTCTACGTGCTGCGGCCTGCTGTACATTTAAAGTACATTTTTTAAATGTATTTTATTGTCTGATTGGGGGGGGCATACAGTCTGATTGGGGGGGGAGGTATGGGTCTGGCATGGACCTTTGCCTTGTTATGCCCCCCAGAGATAAATCTGGGCCGCATTATACATATAGATTTCTGCTATAATTGACATCAGTTACTGGCGTAAATTATAGTAAAATTGTTGGCCATTTCTGCTATGCCCCGCTCATTTTTTGCCCCCAAAAATGACGACATTTGCGCATTTTGTGAATTTTCTACGCTAGTAAACTGTTGTAGAAAGGTTAATATATTCCCCCAAAGGCTACAGACCGTAATACAATATCTTAATGTAAGGATGTGTACACTTAATTGTGCAGCAACGCTTGTTGTCTCCATTCTATGTCAGTGTGGGAAGTAGATGTCCGGCCTTATGATTTTGTGATATGTGATAGACCCAGAATCCCAATCACCAAACCAAAGAATGCAAAATAAAGACACAAAACATTATAATTGGGTGTTAAATGGTCAAAACTTTTATTATATTATATGACCAAACCCAAAATGGCAAACCTCCGACTCACGAAGAGTCACCCTCCAGCACGCAGGAAAGGAAAAACCCCCTGTGGGGGAAACCTCTAGGGAAACCATGGCTGGAGGATTGCCCTTCCTCTGGGCTTAGAAGGTGCCAAAATATCATTTGTAACAGAATTTGTAAGTTTTCTCAGATTTTCAAGGAAAGACAATACAATGAACGAACGACATAAAACACATAAATCGGCTGATCTGGTTGGCTAGGCGGATGTCTCTCTACCTGGGCACCCATTAAAATGAATGGGCGATCCACGGATGAGACGGGCCCTCCAGATGCCTCCTTGTAGCACCTGTCTCCGCTCTGGCTAATAGAGGGGGATCTCCTGCTGGAAACCCCCCTCTATTACAGACAACCCGTATGAAGAGGATGGCATCACTGTGATGAAGAAGTGGTCTGGGGTGAAGGGTTTCCCTGCTAGAACCTCCAAATTACATCAGGTCGGTATTGGTGGGGAAGTCAAGCTCAAGGTCCTCAGTCCCATCCAATATGGCGCTGAATGTGGCAGTAAAACCTTCTAATATGGAATCTTCTTTATGTCATAAACATTTGTATTTATGACATCAGCACCTTCATCATCATTACTACAGGAGTTTATTACCACTGCACAACTCATACATTGTGACGTCACCCACAGTGGTCTGAAGTGTTAACCCTTTAATGACTGGCAGTGTACTTACCACAGAGGCCATAAAGCTGAATAGAACATATCAGCGGCCATAAAGGAAAAGGGATAATGCAGGGAGCATCTCCGCACAAGAACTATCCATGACAAAGGGTTGTCCAGGATGAGATAACTTGTCTGCTTTCTCCAAAAACCAGCACCACACCTGTCCATAGGTTGTGTGTGGTACTACAGCTCATTACCATTCACTTCAATGGAGCAAACCTGCAATACCAGATACAACCTGTGGATAGGTGTGGTGCTGTATTTGGAAGAAAGCAGCCATATTTTTCTAATCCTGCACAGCCCCTGTTAGAAATAGTTCTAAAAAAGTGGGGGGAGAAGGAGAAGAAGGGGAGAGGGAAAGAAGAAATTAAAAAAAGGTAAAAAGAGGAACTCTGAGGTAAAATAAATCAAACTAGACTGAAAGGAGTCTGCTGGAGGTGCCAGATGGAAAGACAGATTGCTGCCATGGGGACCAGATTAGTAGCAAATCAGAGCAGGAGAATAGTCAGTCAAGCCAGGGTCAATAAGTAACAGCGGTCAATAAGGTAAATAGCAAGAATCGCAGAGCCAGAAAACCAGACAATCACAGGCAAGGAACATGCTGCAAGTGAGGGCAAAAATAGACCAAGGGCGGGAGCTAGAACCGTCAGGCCAGGCTGTGATAGGTTCTCCCTCTCCTCAGCCTGCCAGCCTGAGTGGTAACAGATCGCGTCACTCTAGCAGACCTTGGAGCTGATGAAGGCTGATTAACCATTGGCGTCGACATAGAGCCTGTGTCTGGCAAACCCTTTACAGTACCTCCCCTTTTATGAGGGGCCACTGGACCCTTTCTACGTGGGCCTGGCTTGTTGGGGAACCGAAGATGGAACTTCCTGAGCAATATACCGGCGTGAACATCCCGGGCGGGTACCCAAGTCCTCTCCTCAGGCCCGTATCCTCTTCAATGGACCAGGTACTGGAGGGAGCCTTGGACCATCCTGCTGTCCACAATCTTGGCTACCTCGAATTCTACCCCATACGGAGTGAAAACAGGGACCGGAGGTTTCCTCGATAAAGCCAAGGACGGGGAGCAGCTTTTCAAGAGGGAGGCATGGAACACGTTGTGTATCTGAATAGACGGGGGTAACTCCAGCCGGAAGGATACAGGGTTGAGGACCTCAATGATTTTGTACGGCCCTATATACCGGGGAGCAAACTTCTTGGACGGAACTTTAAGGCGCAAATTTTTAGAAGACAGCCACACCAGATCCCCGACCACAAACAGAGGGTTAGTTGAACGTCTTTTATCTGCCTGAGTCTTTTGGATGCTCTGGGACGCCTCAAGGTTCTTCTGAACCTGGGCCCAGACTGTGCACAGTTCCCGATGAACGACATCTACCTCGGGATTGTTGGAACCACCAGGTGAAATGGAGGAGAACCGTGGATTAAACACAAAATTACAGAAGAAGGGGGAAACCCCCGACAAGTTACTGACCCGGTTATTAAGGGAAAATTCAGCGAGGGGAATGAAGGAGACCCAATCATCTTGACAGTCTGAGATAAAACACCTTAAAGGAACAGTGTCATCACAAATTATTTTTTTATATGTTAAAGATGTTAGTGCTTTATTAAAAACGTTTATATTCATTTGTGTGTTTGTGTTTTACTTTTTCTTATTTTTACACTTTTTCTTCCCTATGGGGGCTGCCATTTTTTGTTCCATTTCTGTTCCGACACATACAGATATGGAATACGGCAGCCACAGTCCCATAGGGACTGCGAACGGCTCCCGTCCCATTGACTGCAGTGTACGGCGTCTGTGTGGGAACTGCGCATGCGCCGCTCCCACACAGTCCTATTCGAAATTGGCGCCGTCCGGCGCCATTTTCCTGTGGACCGGAAGTCGCGGCCGGACAGTAATATTACTACTTCCGGTCGCGGCTTCCGGATTTGTGCACTTGCACCAGCGGCAGCAAACGGAGCGGACGGGCCAGAGGGAGCCGCGGCGGCAGGAGCAGGTAAGAGATTTCAATGTATGTTCGTGTTTGTGTGTGTTTACTACTGTATGTAAACCTACTACACTGTGGGTTAGCTCAAAAAATGGCGACACACAGTGTAGGAGGTTACATCGTTCAAACCCCTCGTTTATCCCGGCACTAGCCAGGATAAAGGAGGGAGTGCTGAGAGCTCACTAGAGCGAGGGCTTTTAACCCAATGTTGCAATGCTGCAATTTTGGGAACAGCTCCATCTAGTGACCAAAAATGGGTAGTATTATAAATTAGAAATAATTTATAATATTTCCTGGACTCGTGCAAAAAAATAAAAAAAATTTGAACAATGTTTAATCACCCACACACTAAATGTTTAATTTTTTTAAAAAAAACATGTTTTTCTGGCAACACATTCCCTTTAAGTATTGTTCTAGAGACTGATTAGTCCTCTCAGTTTGGCCACTAGTTTCAGGATGGTAGACCGAGGAAAAGGACAGATCAATCTCCAGCTTCTTAAAGAAATCTCTCCAAAACAATGAAACAAATTGTACCCCTCTGTCAGAAACAATATTGACCGGAACCTCATTGAGACGCAGGATGTGTTTGACAAACAAGGTAGCTAACGTCTTGGCATTGGGTAGTTTCTTGAGAGGCACAAAGTGGCACATCTTACTGAAGCGGTCTACTACAACCCACACCACCGACTTGCCTTGAGATGGAGTCAAATCGGTGATAAAATCCATGGAGATATGGGTCCAAGGTCTCTGGGGAATGGGCAAAGAACGTAGTAAGCCCGCTGGTCGGGACCTGGGAGTCTTGGACTTAGCACAAACCTCACAAGCGGCGACGTAGGCCTTAACGTCTTTAGACAACCCAGGCCACCAATAGTTTCTGGCAATGAGGTGCTTGGTACCCAGGATGCCTGGATGACCAGATAGTGCGGAGTCATGATTTTCCCTAAGTACCCTTAGCCGGAATTGCAGGGGAACAAACAGCTTGTTCTCAGGAAGTCTCCCGGGAGCTGAACCTTGATCAGCAGCAATTTCAGAGACTAAATCAGAATCAATAGAGGAAATGATTATACCTGGAGGCAAAATACAAGCAGGATCTTCCTCCGAAGGAGGGCTGGCCAAGAAGCTACGCGACAGTGCATCAGCCTTAATATTTTTAGACCCAGCCCTATAGGTAACCAAAAAATGTAATCTGGTAAAAAATAACGCCCATCGAGCTTGTCTCGGGTTTAGCCTCCGGGCCGATTCTAGGAAAACCAGATTCTTGTGGTCGGTAAGGACCGTTACCTGGTGCCTAGCCCCCTCCAGGAAGTGGCGCCACTCTTCAAATGCCCATTTAATGGCTAAGAGTTTGCGGTTGCCAATGTCATAGTTACTCTCAGTGGGCGAAAACTTCCTGGAGAAGTAGGCACAGGGATGGAGATGGGTGAGGGTCCTGGTACCCTGGGACATGACAGCCCCCACTCCCACCTCGGACGCGTCAACCTCCATGATAAATGGCTCCATTTGGTTGGGCTGAACCAACTCCGGGGCCGAGATAAAGCACTTCTTAAGGGCCTCAAAAGCCTGGACAGCCTCAGGAGGCCAGTGGAGGAGATCAGCACCCTTGCGAGATAGGTCCATAAGAGGCTTAGCGATGACCGAGAACTTAGCAATAAATCTCCTGTAATAATTAGCGAACCCCAAGAAGCACTGTAACGCCTTCAGGGAGGCAGGTTGGACCCATTCCGCCACAGCCTGGACCTTGGCGGGGTCCATGCGGAATTCATGAGGAGTGAGGATTTGACCCAAAAATGGTATCTCCTGCACCCCAAACACACATTTTTCAGTCTTCGCAAACAGTTTGTTTTCCCGAAGGACCTGGAGCACCTTCCTGACATGCTCAATGTGGGAGGACCAGTCCTTGGAAAACACAAGTATGTCATCAAGGTACACTACAAGAAATACCCCCAGGTAATCTCTTAAAATCTCATTTATGAAATTCTGGAAGACCGCGGGAGCATTACACAACCCAAAGGGCATGACGAGGTATTTGAAATGACCTTCGGGCGTGTTAAACGCAGTCTTCCACTCATCCCCCTCTTTGATGCGGATAAGGTTATACTCCCCCCGTAGATTAAACTTAGAGAACCATTGGGCCCCCTGAACCTGATTAAAGAGATCAGGAATCAAAGGAAGGGGATACTGGTTCCTTACAGTGACCTTATTCAAGTTACGGTAGTCAATGCATGGCCTAAGACCACCATCCTTCTTCCCTACGAAGAAGAAGCCAGCACCTACCGGAGAAGTAGAGGGGCGAATGTAACCCTTGGCCAGGCATTCCTGGATATACTTTCTCATGGCTTCACGTTCGGGACAAGAGAGATTAAATATCCTACCCTTAGGTAGCTTAGCTCCTGGTACCAAATCGATAGCGTAATCGTATTCTCTATGAGGAGGTAACACTTCGGAGGCCTCCTTAGAGAAAACATCAGAGAAGTCCTGAACAAACTCAGGTAGCGTGTTCACCTCCTCAGGGGGAGAAATAGAATTAACAGAAAAACATGACGTCAAACATTCATTACCCCATTTGGTAAGATCCCCAGTATTCCAGTCAAACGTGGGATTATGAAACTACAACCAGGGAAGGCCTAAAACCAAATCAGACGATAATCCCTGCATCAACAGTACAGAGTACTGCTCCAAATGCATGGAGCCAACAAAGAGTTCAAAAACAGGGGTATGCTGTGTAAAATAACCATTAGCAAGTGGAGTGGAGTCGATACCCACTACCGGGACAGGTTTAGGCAAATCAATCAATGGCATAGCTAGAAACATAGCAAATTCCACAGACATAATATTATCAGAAGACACTAAAACCACGATGGCACTGCCGGTAGCAGACCTGCCCTCAAAAGAGACCTGAAAGGGAAGCAAGATCTTTTTAGGTTTCATATTTACGGGAAATACCTGTGCGCACAAGTGACCTCCCCGATGGTCACTTAGGCGCGGAAGTTCTTCCGGCTGCTTATTCTTACGCCTAGGGCAGTTGTTCACTTGATGCTTGTCATCCCTACAGTAGAAGCAGAGACCATTCTTCCTGCGGAGCTCTCTACGTTGTTGGGGAGACACGGAGGCCCCGAGTTGCATTGGTTCATCCGAGTTTTCCGTGGAAGAACGAAGCAACAGAACCTCAGGAGCCATCATGGGGGAGGCTGAGGAGAAAGCACAAAAACGTTCAAGTCGTCGTTCCCTGAGACGTCGGTCAAGACGTACCGCTAAAGCCATAACCTGATCTAGGGAGTCAGAAGAGGGATAGCTAACTAACAGGTCTTTCAGGGCGTTCGACAGACCCAATCTAAACTAGCACCTCAAGGCAGGGTCATTCCACCGAGAAGCTACACACCACTTTCTAAAGTCAGAACAGTACTCCTCAACGGGTGTCTTACCCTGACGTAAGGTCACCAGCTGACTCTCGGCAAAAGCAGTCTTGTCAGTCTTGTCATATATGAGCCCGAGAGCAGAAAAAAAAAGATCAACAGAGGAAAGTTCAGGGGCGTCAGGAGCCAAGGAGAAGGCCCATTCTTGGGGCCCGTCCTGGAGCCGGGACATAATTATACCCACTCGCTGGCTCTCAGTACCTGAGGAGTGGGGCCTTAGATGGAAATAGAGCCTACAACTCTCCCGAAAGGAGAAAAAAGTGAGGTGGGGCACTACCAGGGTAGCATCATGCTGGTTGCACCTCTGAGCCAGGGCTTGGATCTGTAGGGAGAGGCCCTGCATTTGCTGAGCCAGGGTCTCAAGGGGATCCATAGTTGTGTCAGGGACCAGTTTAGAAAAGGTATATGGGCCTGTGATTATGTAATGACTGGGTAGGGAGACAGACAGGTGAGCCCTAATCTACCTGCCACTCAGTCCCTGCCTACTTCCACGGCCCGTCCTAGGCGACGGTGTACAACTGGGCGACGGTCCCTATGCTCAATATGTGCACAACAGACAAACAGACAAGGGTACACAGAAGCTAAGGGAAATGGGGCAGTTTCCCATGGCAACACCAAGAGCAACATGCGTAGTGAACGAGCCGAGTCAAACCAGGAGTGTACGGGGTACCAAACGCAGAGCATGAGTGTAGTCAGTAAAGCCAGGGTCAAAATGAAGCAAGGTCAATAATAATAGCAGGAGCAGCAGAGCCAGGAAACAGGAAAGAATCACAGGGAAAGACAAGCAGGAAATGAAGGTATAAATAGACCGAGGGCGGGAGCTAGAACCGTCTGGCCAGGCTGTGATAGGTTCTCCCACTTCTGAGCCTACCAGAGTGGTAGCAAATCGAGTCACTCTATGAGACCTAGGAGCAGGTGCAGACTGATTAACCACGGGCGTCGACACAGAAGCTGTGTCTGGCAGATCCTTTACACCACGTTCCTGTGACCCAATGTGCCACGTCACAGCGTATTCAAATCATGGAAGCGTCCGGTCTACATGACTACCGACCGTCATGGTGTGCAAACCTTAGATCAAAATTTCGACATATAACTAACTAACTCTAAACCTCATAAGGTAATTTTCTTTAGCTATTATACCAGGATGAAGGCGGAGGAGTAGGCTAAGAGAACGGAAAGTGGACGAGGCGGGAGTTGGGCCAGAGTGAATATGACGCTTGACTGGGGTCTGGGGAGGGGAAGGGGAGAGAGACAGGTGGGAAGGTGGGGCAGAGGGGCAACATAAAAAAAAATAATTAAACTGAAACTTCTGCTTTAAAACAGTCACTCACCAAGTTGCAGAGCCGGCCGCTGCTTCTGGCCCCTGCATGGGTCCCATTCCTTTCTACAAACCAATTACCTCTGATCATAACCTTGATGAGCGGCGGCTGCCCACTTTATTTTACTTTTGTGGCCAGGCCCCTGACAGTAGTACCAGCGGTACTACCCTGATGGCAGGCCTGTTTGCAGGGGTACTAGCCAACTACGTCACAGATAACCCAAGTTTCAAGACCATGCAAAGTTATGGATTTTTGGCATCCCATGGAATATGGGAACAATAGGGAATTCTATCAGTAAGTATTCTGCCTGTTTCTTGGCTAATACTCCTAATCCAATTCCTTCTTCTAGCAGATTTTTTAAAGATTCTTTACATGCAGTGCTTGGTTTCGCCACAAGTTTGCGATATGTCGATTCATTGTCTAAAATGGTATGAACGTGTCTGAGATATAAACAGGAATCTAGAACAAATCCTGCTCCGTAAGATTTGGAGGACACAGTTATACGCTGGATATATGGTGAGCACCTCTGTGTTTTCACCTTTAGCCCTTATGTGTATATAATGAACCTTTTAGCATGTACATCTTTACCCGCTAAGGTGGAAGGGTTGGTTCCAATGCCTAGTTATGGTGGTGTCTGAGGAAATAAAGGTCCTTTTAGACGTCCCGATACTGACCATGAAAACCAGCGCCAATCGACGATACAGCGTGTCACAAGGAGCAATCATTGGTAATGTATGGGGGCCAACAATCGTTACTACATCAGACCCCGCACTGATCTGCCAGTCCAGCTGCCTCCGGGCTCTGGACAACACTGCCGGAAGCAAATGGCTCCGATCACTGCATAGCGGCCGTTCGGCAGAACTGCAGCTTGGCCTCTATTCTTTGACAGGAGCCATCTGCTTCCGGCAGTGTTGTCCGGTGCCCGGAGGCAGCTGGAGTGACGAATCGGTGCGGGGTCCAGGTGTCGAACACGCACCGATCATATACTGATGACCTATCCAGTGGATAGGTCATCAGTTGTCAGAACGTGGAAAACCCCTTTAAAGGGAAGGCGTCACGGAATTTTTTTTTTTTATATAATATTGCTTTTAGTATGTCATTAAAATAAATTGTATTTATTTGTGTTTTTGTGTTGTACTTTTTTCTTTCTTTTACTTCTCTATGGGGGCTGCCATTTTTTTTTTCATCTCTGTATCTGTCCATTAACGACGCATACAGAGATGGAATACGGCACATACATCCCCATAGAGAATGAGAACGGGAGCCGTTCCATTCACTATAGCGTACACCGTCTGTGTGGGAACGGCGCATGCGCCGCTCCCACACAGACCAGAAGGAAGGTCTTTGGTAGAGCGACATCCGGCACCATTTTCATGTGGACCGGAAACCACGGCCGTACAGTAAGATGATGACTTCCAGTCGCGGCTTCTGGCCATATGTTGAAGGCAGCGCAGACGCAAGGACTAGGAGCGGCAGGGCGGAGGCGGCAGGAGTAGGTAAGTTATGTTTGTGTATGTGATGTGTGTGTGTATGTTAATGTTATACTGTCTAATGATCACTGTATCTAATCCTCCTACACTGTGCATTCGCTCAGAAAATGGCGGCACACAGTGTAGGAGGTGTGAACATTCAACCACCTCCTTTCTCCTGGCACTAGCCAGGATAAAGGAGGGGGGATTCTGGGAGGACACTAGCGCGAGTGTGTCTACTACAAATTTGCAGCATAAGTGTAATGACGGGGGTAGGGAAACGGACAAGTGAGCCCTAATCTACCCGCCACTCTGTCCCTGCCTACTTGCAACGACCCGCCCTAGGCGACGGGGTACAACTGGACGGCGGTCCCTACGCTCAGTAAGTGCACGAGACAAACAGACAAGGGTACACAAAGCTAAGGGAAAAGGGGCAGTTGCCCACGGCAACACCGTGAGCAACAAGAGTGGTGAACGAGCCGAGTCAAACCAGGAGAGAACGAGGTACCAAACGCAGAGCAGGAGAGTAGTCAGTAAGCCAGGGTCAGTATAGAACAGGATCAAATAGCAGAATCTGTAGCTGGGCCAGGAAACCACACGAGAAGAAATCACAAGCAAAGGAGGAACAGGAAAGGCAGGTATAAATAGACAGAGGGCGGGAGCTAGCTGAGTCTGGCCAGGCTGCGATAGGCTCTCCCACTCCTAAGCCTGCCATCCTGAGTGGTGGAAGATGGAGTCAGTCTCAGAGACATAGACTCAGGTGCAGACTGATTACCTATGGGCGTATACACAGAAGTTGTGCCTGGCAGATCCTTTACAATAAGGCAATGAGGTTGCTTTACCACATGCCAATGCTGCAATTTTGGGAATTGCTCCCTCTAGTGACCAGCACATGGAAATGTTATAAATTTGAATCTAATTTATAATATTTCCTGACTTGTGAAAAAATTAAAAAAATTAAAACAATGTGTAATCATTTATATATTAACTGTTTAACTGAAAAATTTTTTTTTTATAGCGACACATTCCCTTTAATACTGGCGTTTCATACACCAGTCCTATTAAACAGTTTGCTGGAGTAAGATGCAACACATTTATTAACAGGCGAACGACTCTTAATAAATGTGTCGCATCTTTTAGCTGCAACGCGGCCTGTCATCAGTACTTTCTACGTGCTGCGGCCTGCTGTAAGAGCCTGAGGGAATCCGGGAGGGAGAAACGGAGTGGTGAGGTAAGTACATTTTTAAAATGTATTTTATTGTCTGATTGGGGGGGGGCATACAGTCTTATTGGGGGTATGGGTATGGGTCTGTTGACATTTGCGCATTTTGTGAATTTTCTACGCTAGTAAAGTGTTGTAGAAAGGTTAATATATTCCCCCAAAGGCTACAGACTGTAATACAATATCTTAATGTAATCGATGTGTGCAGCAACGCTTGTTGTCTCCATTCTATGTCAGTGTGGGAAGTAGATGTCCGGCCTTATGATTTTGTGATATGTGATAGACCCAAAATCCCAAGCACGAAACCATAGAAAGCACTGGCCGGACGGACTCTGCCACAGTGGTGGGTAGGCCAGACATGACGGGGATAGGAGGGAGGATGGTGTCACAGCCAAAGGGGAGAGTTAGTGGAGGGGGATGGTCTAGGAGAGGGAGGGGATCCGGTGAGGGTTAGCCGGAAGTGCGCTGACTTCCCGGTCTTTTGGTCGGGAGCAGCGCACGGAGTAAGACATCCATCCACGTATCTCCCATCCGGCGGCCATCTTACCGCATGTCAGCGCATCACTTCATTGAGCAGATGCGGGCGGCGGCTGCTGCATTCGGCCCCGCCTGGTTGGAGGAACAAGCTGCAGCGGTGGCCAACGCTCCGGTACCTTTGGCTGTCTCTCCTTCGCGCCGCGTCCGGTGCTCGTGTCCTCCAGAAAGGCTGAGCCCCGTTGTGGCTCGTCGAACTCGGTGCCACAGAGGGAGCCCTGTGAGGGAACCTCCGGCTCGGGCGTCTGGCAGCACAGATACTGCAGCCGGTGCCAGGGTCGGAAGGAATCCCACTTCGCAGCGGAGTCCAGCGGAAGTGGGGTGGGTGCGGCCTCTACTTCCGGTCACCACTCCACTCGCCAGTTCTACGCCGGGTTCCATGGTTCGGACGGCTGCCCCTGGTGATGTGGCGGCTGGGGGTGGAGCCCCACGGCGATCCGGAGGAAGCAAGGGACCTGCATTGGGCCGCAGGCCTAGGTCGTCTGTTTCGAGGGTGACTTCCGGGCAGCGAGCTGCCGGCCCTCTGGTGCCGGTCGACTACGAGAGAGAGAGCTTGGGAGCCCGCCCCTCACCCACTTCGGTACCGGCCGTTGAGCACGCCTGTGCATGCTGCCATGGATCTGGCACCAGATCTGCCGAAGACCTTGAGGATGGGGAGCTTCGTGGACAGGATGGTCCAGCTGATGGGTCCACAGCACCTGTGCAGCTCGGTGAGTCGTTTTCACCATCTTTACCTTTTCCTGCTATACTTATGTCTCCTGTTTCGGGGGAGGGTTCCGCGGTTGAGGAGCGGGTATGTGATGTGGGGTCTGGGTTTGGGAATGTTGGGGGTGGGGGGGAAAGTCTGCGATAGTTGGTCGTTTGCGTCAAGGAATTGTTAGGCCGGCTCGACGGGACTGGGGTCACCGAGCCCCCTTCGCGGTCTCCTGTGGCGGCATGGGTTGGGGCTGGTGGGGTAGGGTTTAATGCCCCGGCGGCGGTCGCCTCGAGTGTAGGAGCAAATACGGAATCGGTGGCGGTGTCTGTTCAGACCGACTCGGCGGCGGCGGTTGATGGTGTTCGGTTGGACGATAAAGCCAGGGGGGAGGTTTATGTGTGTTTTGAAGGACCTTTGGGGGCACACTTGAAGCAGCAAGTTCGGAAAAAAATTTGGAAGGACGAGTACGTGGAAATGTTTTCATTTTTGCCCCTGGAAAAATTTAATCTGGAAAAGGGGAAGTGAGATGAGAGTAAGAAGGAGGAGGAGGAAAAGCGTTGTTACCGCCTTATCCCTAACACATTTGTTAACTGGTTGCAAGAGTTCGCCATTTTGGCCAGTGTTATTGGTGAAAAGGCTCCGGAACATTGCTCCCCCCTGTTTTGCTATATGGATGCCATCGGGCAAGCCCATAGGGTATATGCGGGGGGCTAGATTGGCTACGTTATGACAAGCAGTTTAGACAACGAAAGGCGGTTCGGCCCAATATTAGGTCGGACCACGGGGATATTGCCCTCTGGTCATGGGTAACGGCTCCAGTTCGACCGGGCCAGTCCTTTCCCGGGAGCGGGGGGGGGGGGGCAGCAGGCCAATCTGGTCAATCCAGCTCAGGGGGCAACGCAAAGCTCGGGCTGTGCTGGCAATACAATGAGGGGCAGTGTAAATTCGGTGCAGGTTGCAAGTTCAAGCACCTTTGTGCTCAATGCAATGGGGCGTCCCACTGGGCATCTAAATGCTTGCGCAAGGGAAAACGAGGTGGGGGTGGGGGTTTTAACACCAGTCATGGGGGTGACGCCAGTGAAGCTGGAAAGGATGGTCAGGTTTCTAAATAGTTATCCGGACAGGGCCAGTGCGCAGTTGTTGTTTGATGGTTTTAATGTGGGTTTTTGTATCCCCTCCCCTCCTCACAGGGTCCCCTTTTCCATAAAAAAATCTGAAGTGAGCTTACCAGCATCCTGACGTGGTTAGGGAGAAATTGGCGTCGCCGCTTGTGAAATTTGTGCTAGGTCCAAGACTCCCAGGTCTCGACCTACGGGCTTACTATGTTCTTTGCCCATTCCCCAGAGACCTTGGACCCATATCTCCATGGATTTTATCACCGATCTGCCTCCGTCCCAAGGCACGTCGGTGGTGTGGGTTGTAGGAGACCGCTTCAGTAAGATGTGCCACTTTGCACCCCTCAAGAAACTACCCAATGCCAAGACGTTAGCTACCTTGTTTGTCAAACACATCCTGCGTCTCCATGGGGTTCCGGTCAATATTGTTTCTGACAGAGGGGTACAATTTGTTTCATTGTTTTGGAGAGCTTTCTGTAAGAAGCTGGAGATTGATCTCTCCTTTTCCTCGGCCTTCCATCCTGAAACTAATGGCCAAACTGAGAGGACTAATCAGTCTCTAGAACAATACTTAAGGTGTTTTATCTCAGACTGTCAAGATGATTGGGTCTCCTTCATTCCCCTCGCCGAATTTTCCCTTAAAAACCAGGTCAGTAGCTCGTCAGGAGTTTCCACCTTCTTCTGTAATTTTGGGTTTAATCCACGGTTCTCCTCCGTTTCACCTGGTGGTTCCAACAATACCGAGGTAGATGTCGTTCATCGGGAACTGTGCACAGTCTGGGCGCAGGTTCAGAAGAACCTTGAGGTGTCCCAGAGCATCAAAAAGACTAAGGCAGATAAAAGACGTTCAACTAACCCTCTGTTTGTGGTCGGGGATCTGGTGTGGCTGTCTTCTAAAAATTTGCGCCTTAAAGTTCCGTCCAAGAAGTTTGCTCCCCGGTATATAGGGCCGTACAAAATTATTGAGGTCCTCAACCCTGTCTCCTTCCGGCTGGAGTTACCCCCGTCTTTTCAGATACACAACGTGTACCATGCCTCCCTCTTGAAAAGCTGCTCCCCGTCCTTGGCTACATCGAGGAAACCTCCGGTCCCTG